>NC_090916.1:7988784-8130850 GCF_040956055.1 Brachionichthys hirsutus
GATTAGAGCCTAATCTGACAGGAATCCTGGGTTGTGTTGCCCCATCCCACTAACCGGAGCGTGCCGCTGTTCCCGCGTTGTCGGGAAGCACGCACGCCACAAACATCAAGATGTACGACACGCCTTCGGCACACAGCCGCCCTGCACGCCGGAACCGCGTGGCCGACTGTCCGATCGGACACAGGAGGGGCTTCCACGGAGCGGCGGCGCCGCTGCTCAGTCTCCACGAACACCTGAGGTGAAATGTTGACATTTTATCCGGCTCAAAAAGGAAGACACGCATTCCCTGCGCTGCTTCCCGTCTCCATTTGCTGCTAGAGGAGCGGCGTGCGATCAGAGAAATTGAACCGGCTGTCTGACGGAGCGAGGCGTCTCATGGAACACTGAAGGGCCGCTGTGTGTCATTAGGCCGGTGACAAAACCCATCTGATGTGTGTTTTCGGCACACGCGGGGGGGGGGGGGGGGGGGGGGAGAGATAACAGAGGAAAACTGGAAAACACTCGGGAGGACAACGCACACCTGAATGTCTGGGAAATAGTTTTCTCACATAAGAACTCTTCCCAGAATTCCTGTCAGCGTCCAGATAAGAACCCGGATCAACGGGAAAACCAAATCAGGGTCTGATTGGGAGGATCATACCAGCATTTCTAAGCAAATAAAAAAAAAGTCTGATGATCCCATAACCTAAACAAAGACGGACGGGACGGAGTTCGTCTTCAAAGATGGGGCGGGGCCGTTGAGAGGGATTGGTTGGGATTGGCTGGGATCTGAGGAGCCGCATCTCCTCGTCACGGCTCGTTAAGCAAACCAATTAGCCCGACGTGACGCGCCGTTGGGCTAACCCGAACCCGAACCCGCCACGCGTCAATAAATCACTGCCGGCGATAACTGCAATTAAAACCCAGAGCGAACCCGGCGAGGCGTGAAGGAAGGGCCGAGTGCCACTCACCCGCCGCTACAAACGGTGTCACAGTCGTACCACAAGGCCTTCCTCCTGTGGTCTTCCTCTTAGACACTAATCAAGCGCTCCTCTTGATGCTGTTAGAGAACAAAAGGCGTTCGTCACATTCGTCTGAATTAACCGACTCCAGCTCTGCTTGGAATATGAAAATCACTCTTCCTATCTAAATGTTGTCGCCTTCTTGGACACAGTTGAGCTAAAGGCTGGGGGGGGGGGTGGAGCCTATCCCCGGAGAAAGAGGACAGAAAGTGTCGTCCACACCGCTGACGATCAGGGAAAGCTTTGCCCGTCTTTATCCGTTTACAAAAAAGCCCTCGAAGTTCAGTGGAAGACAAGAACATCGCTAGAACAACGCTAAACCAGCAGCTAAATGAAGACCCCCGGGTCTCTGCGATCCGTCCGTCTGCGTTGCGGCTCTGACCTTTATTTTTTCCCGGCTGTTAGCAACACAACTCAGAAAGTCACAGCTGGCTCTTGATGAAACTTTCAGCTGCCAGGAACATTTGATTACATTTTGGTGATGATCCAGGAGAGATCCTGGATTCTGGATCGCTTTGAAATCTACGTTAACGTTCCAGTACACGGAGCGTTAACGTAGAAACAGTCGCTCTTGCAGGAACGTAGAACTCTACGACGATTTGAACAGAGCTTAAATCCTCCTTACTTAGGAGAGGTATCAGCCAATGAGATCAGCACCTGAGCTGGACCTGGTACCACATTTCACACTCAGGTGAAATGCCCAGGGATGCATGATATTGGACTTTTGCTGATATCCGATGTAGCTTTCCAACTAATTTTGGAACATTCCGCTGCTGCTCTGTGGATATTTATCTCCACCTAATTGCATCCCGGCCTTATCTAAAGAGCCCATTGATCAATCTGTTGATCAAAGGAAATTAGCTACCAAATTAATTACTGAAGCTTTCTTACAGCAAAGATGGAATCTGCTGCTTTTCTTTGTCACCTCGGAGTTTAGGATTATATTAAAACGTAGATTGAGCACAGCTCTTCTGATCCTTTGAAACATTTTAATCGAATCGATGGAATCAAAAAGGGAAGATTCGGTAACTCTCGGAGACGCCGCCACACGGGAACCAGCGGCTGGAGATGGATTGGGTAAGGGCGGGTAAATGTGGATTTTTAAAAAAAGGGTGTCGAGAGGGGGGGGGGCTGACGTTGAAGCAGAACCGGGTGCGTCGGCGTCCGGCGCTAATGAGCGGCCTGAGCTTGGAGAACGATGACAGCCGACTGCGCGGAAGCAGCGCACGCGGTGGGAATGTTTACACGTTGCTATTTACCGCGAGAGAAGGAGCACGCTGTGGGAGGCGCGGAGCCCACGGATCAATCATCTTTAATTGAGCCAGAGAAGCGTTACCCTCAGATAAACTCTTTTGATCTTCCTTTCCGAACGACACTTGTAGAAATAATTGGCTCGGCTTTTGAGATTTATAAAAGGCCATTTGACACAAACATGCATCACTTCATATTGATATAGCATTAAAGGCTGCGCGGCTAAAAGTATCAGGTTACCGGTCAAAATAAATCCGCTCGGCTCACTTCCGTGGTTCTTCTTCATGTATATTAACAAACGTGTCTCACGGCTAATGGTTCCTGTACTGCATCTCCCATCAGCCACTTAACCTTAGAACAGCCTCCATTTACACCAACAGGGGCAGTTAAGGGCGGCGATGGCGTCGCCGGGGGGGGGTCACGCGCGGGGGTGGGCGATCCTCAGAAATCGAGCTGCAGGCCGTTCTTCACGCCTCGTTTCATAAACTCCCGGAGGGATGCGTCGGAGATGCCTCAAATGATTTCATGGAATATTTCCCGGCCCTAATTAGGAGGAAATTAATCTGAGATGAAGGATGTTTCCTAACTGCAGAAGATCAGAGATCAATAAATCAGCCAGGACGATTCGTCGGCTGATATTAGACTTTTGTTTCTGCTGGTTTTCAGCTGTAAAACGCGGTTTGTGTATCTTTAGAGGGGGAGGGGCTAATCGAGGGACTGTTTACGCTGTGCGCGTGTGATTGCTTCTGATAGCTGGTCATGTCTGTAGAAAGGAGCTAATCTGACCCGAGGCGGTCACACCAAAAGCAACAGGCGGGTGAGACTCGTCTGGCCGGCTGAAGTCCTCGCTGACTGCTGCAGCAGTCGCCCGCTGTGCTTTGAAGGTGGCACACGGTCAAGAATGTCCAACGCAGAGCGGGACACGCAGAGCTGGACACGCGAAGCTGGACTCGTCTCCTCTCTGACGGAGACGTTGCGTCGTCAGCTCGGCCAATGCAAAACGCAAACAGTCCCGACACCCACAGCAACTCCTCCCCCCTTCATCCTCCTCCTCACCTCGTTCTCCCTCCTCTTACATGTTGCTCCGTGCTCTCCTGCAGGATGAGGCTTCCAGCCTTGTGGGAATTTGTCCGTGGCTCGCGGTCGAACCGGCGCGTTGGCGAGGATGCTGCTGCGGCGTGCATCCAAGCCGTTTCATCAGAAGCTCGGTAGGAGGTGAACCTGTGCTGCAGAGAGGAGCGAGGGACTTGTAGTCCGAGCCCCTTTTACTGGTGGAAGTTAAGCAAACTTTGCGGAACGAGAGAGAAACGGCGACTTCCGCTGCTTTTATCAATTCGGCGCACGATGGCGAGCTCCGGAGATCGTCCGGGATAAAGACGGAAAAGCTCGGTGGTGACAAGGAGCCTATTCCGGGGAGCGAAGAGGAGCGACAAGACGCCCCCCAGCGACTCCGCCGTACGGACCCCGACCAGCTGCTGCGTTCGCCAACACAGAAGCAAACCGGAGCGACCGCGGAGACGCCGCATTGAAGCGCTTCATACTTAGCAACTGAGGAGGATGAGAGATGGCGTGATCACCTACCTGCATTTCACAAGTGTGTTTTTCACCTCGGAGAGAGGAGCCCAGAGGGGGGGGAGGGAAAAAAAAAAAAGGTCAGCTCGAGGAAGCAGGGGGGGGGGGGGAGCAGGCCAGCGAGGGTTGGTGCACAGCGAGACGGAAACGGGGAGAGGACGTACAGAGCCGAGGGAGACAGGAAGGAGAAACCGACAACTCAGAACGGAGTACAAGATAAGAACAGAGCACCCCCCCCCCCCCCCCCACACCCCCCACCTTTAACGCCGGAGGATTGTGCTTTGTCAGAGACATCCAGGGTGAGTATGCGCTCTGTTTGATGCGGCATGAGCAGCTGTCAGAAATCAGACATTCTCGTGGAAGTGGTTTATTTCTGGACGGTAAATGAAGCTTCTATAAATGAAACATGGGAGAAGCTTCATCGTCCGTCAGCGCCGCGGAACATTAGAACATTTTATACACTGCGATGCAACGGAGCGCCCGGAAAAGGCATGCAAATCGGGTTTAGGTGCTCGGAATCATTTTCAACAAGTTTGGCTCTGTGTGTGTGTGTGTGTGTGTGCGTGTGCGTGTGTGTGCGTGTGTGTGCGCGCGTGAATGTGCGTGTGCCTTTTTTTAGTCAGGAAACAGTGGGTGGTACAAGGAGTGACATGATTTAAATTATGCTTTCTATTTACTGTATAAAAAATAATAATAATAATAATAACTGCAGCTCAAATATTAAGGATTGCAAAGAAAAGGATTTTCTAAAATAATTATTCAGGTAAGAAGTTTAATTGAAAAAAGAATGACTAAAAATTCACTTGATAAATATTTAAATTGTACTAATGGATTTTTGCTTTTCCGGGTTAAAGGTTTTTTTTTTGGGGGGGGGGGGGGGGGTTCAATTAATTTGTTGGAAATGCTAGAAAATAAATATATTTTTCAAAAGAAAGGTGAAAAAGATGGAACCATCAAAGAAAATTTGACACTTTAGATTGAAAGATTTCCTTCACTGAGATTATCACAGTTGGAAATGAATTTTGTTTTATTGATGCAAAATTGAGAATCGTGGATTGAGCAAGAAATTTCAACACAACCTGTTCGTTCTGGGAAAGAAGACGAAACACCAAATATTTTCTGAAATGATTCAGATTTGTTTTTTTCCCATTTCCAAGAATTAACGAGATCTCCCCTCCCCTCTTTAGCTGCAGCAGCGTTCAAGCCGAGACTTTAATGGGGATGAAAAAAAAAAAGTGGTTGAATATTTTGAGATTGTCGAGTTCAGAAACCCAAATGCGTGCCCTACGACTAAACTGCCGGCGTGGGCTGCGATCTGAAAACAGCACGGTTATTTTCAGGCTACGGACGATCTCAGTGAAGTGTCCCTAGTCCACCTCTCGATTTACTCGGCCTCACGCCCCCCCCCCCACTGGGCTTTATCATCATCATCATCAGCACCAAATCGAGCGCCTGTGACATTTCCTACCCGTGGCGAGCAGACGGTACACGACCAGACCTCGTTTCGCCTCCTTTGACGCCAGCCTCCCCCCACGACGGAGAGGCTAATCAAGTATCTATAACGACACCGGAATATAGAAATCAATGACATGATCGGAGCTATTCGTCTCGGTGAAGAGAACGTCCTCGTGTTAGCGGGATCACCGAAGCTTTAATGCCATTTCCTTTCGTCTCATTATGATTGAGGCTTGATGGGCGGCCATTAGCGGCCTCCGTAAAACACGGCTGCGGGGGCAGCGGGATTGATCCCTGCGTTAACGTGAACAGATAGATGACCGTGTTGGGATGTAAATAACTGCCCGGCAATTCTCCCCAAGTCCCACAGGCACATGGAGCCACACACACACACACACACACACACACACACACGCAGCATAAGAATTGCACCATGTTTGCACAGCCCATAACAGCGACACAATCAAGCCCCAACAATGCAAGGAGAGCGAGATGAAATAAAAATAAAATACCTTTTAGGTTAAATAAAGAAAAAACCCGTTGATAATAATTTAGGGCTTCGTACCAACTCTACCTTGAATCTACAGAAATGATGATGATGATGAATATATTTATTAGATAGAATGTTAGAGTACAAGTACAGTCAAAGAGTAGCACGTATTACAGTACAAGTACAGTCAGACATCCTGTCTAAGAGGAGCATTTCAAAAAAGCCCTTGCGGTCTTGTTTCCGTTGAAAGTCCAAATCCTTAAGGTGCTTAAGTCCTCACCTCACAAAGGCTCTTTTCCTCAAGGCGCCGGTTGTAAAACATTTCAAGCATCGGCTCATCCTTGAAATGAAACCTCATGAGAAGAGAAAAAAAAAAAAAAAGGTCCGCTGCGCCCTCGACTCCCGGGTCTGGATGAAATGGAAGGTGCAATCAGGAGTCCGGACACATGAGGGTTAAATTATGGGGGGTCTGTGTTCTGCAGCCACTGTTGCGTGAATGTCAAGTATTTTAATGCTATCGTAAATTAAGATGGAGTTCATTTCAGATCTTACATCTGGGACACTTCCCATCAGGGATCAATGAAATGACGGCTCAGACACGCTTTAAAGACATTTAACTTCCATCTCTGCTTCCGTCTGAATCCTATTTTTAAATGAAGGTTCCAAAATGGTGATTTTAGAGGAATAAACAGTTGATAATTATTCCTGGCTTACTGCTGAGCCAGGAAGTCTCTGCCTCTCTCCGTCTGTTACATCTGAGACAGGAGAGGAAGGGAACGCGGTGATGTTCTCCGTCAGTGTGTATCCACGCTCCTGGGCGCTTGGGGGGGGGGGTTGGAGGGGGGGATTATGGGGCTGAAAGTTTTAGTAATCACGCAGTAAAGCTAGCGCACCAAATAAACTAAGAGACGTGTTCCGTTTGTCGATCAATCGCCTTCCGCTGCGTCTCAGATGGGCGGAGTCATGCCGACGCAACCCCACCAACGCAAAACACAAAATTTACAATAATAATATTTGTTGCCATAGCAACAAAAGGAGGTGATTGACTAGGTGGGGTCCCATTCTGGGAGGTCCCAGGTCCTGTTCCGGCAGGATCCGGCACAAATTAAGCCCTGAGCACACGGACTGTAATCTTAGTTACGTCACAATATCTACATCCAAGTTTGATCACTTGACACGACCATTAAAAAATCAAAAAAACGAGTGCAGCAGCAAATCCTCCGTGAGCGTTTAACAAAGCCGGCGGCGCTTTGTGTCGATGCCGATTCAACTTCAGCGTTTTCTGATACAGAAAAATCAGGGCTGCATAGTTTTTTACTTCCGACCTTTCAAATGTTGTGAACGCACCCACCCCCCCCCCACCCCCCCACCCCCATCTCTTCACTCCTATATAAAGCCTCCAACACACAGCAGGTAAAGCTCTGCTCTTGAACTGTGAATCTCAGAAGAACGCTCTCGGCTATTTCTAGCGGAAACACAACTGCGCACACACACACACACACACACACACACACACACACACTGTGCTTCGGCGCCGCACACTCAACCCAATCAAACAAAACAAACAGGATGCTTTGGCAAATGGAAGCCCGTGGGGGGGGGGGGGGGGGTACAAAAGGTGATGGCGGCATAATCTCCACAGTAAGAAGTATTCTATAATAACTTGAGCTGAGGGGAAACGGAAGCGATTCCTGCAGCACATTCCCGATTTCACAGCGACCCTAATTGGCCGGAGAAGCGACTCTTGAAAGCATCGCCTCCCACGTACAATTAAGTGTCCTCTGGAGAGCGGCAGCCTGCTGCTGCACGGCATGACTAACCTGACAATGTGGGCAAAACACAGAGAGTCTACAAGCCGCGAGAGGAGAGAGACACGCCGCTGCGGCGCACGGACTCCGGAGAGGCGTGAGAAAGAAAGAAAAGAGAGAGTGGAGAGAAACTAGCTGCTTAAACACTCGACTCGGTTTAGAATGGCCTCGTATATAAATTTACAATGTTTTTAACCCATAACAGAACCAATTTACTAAAATATAAATGGATACTAAATAAAATGGATACTTTATATTCCATCCTTTATTGAAACCATTTACTCTTCAGCCTTGAAATACTTCTAGTCCGAATTCCTGCGTGCATTTATTTTTGTTAATTAGCATGCACGTCACTTTTATTTGCAAAGATAATAAATTTGAATAAAAGCCAATTCATAAAAAATAAAAATAAAAAATCAGCAGCGACAGAAAAAATAAAGCTTGTCAAGGCGAGGTCAGCGTGTGAGCGTAGCCCTCATCTGAATAATAATCTTAATACCCGTGCAGCTTCCTGTTGCTGAAATTCAAATGATCCAGACGCGAGTCAAACAATGAAGTGCTTAACCATCTGCCGCAGCATGTTAATGAGTCAATCTCCTCGTGGGGAGTCGGGGTGAAAGGCAGGGCGGCGCCAGATTTACAATTCCCCTCCGAGATGTTTGTGCATTCCTGCGGCACGGTAACTCATTCCGCACTAGTTACTACAACACCGGCACAATCGTACAAATGCTCCGGCAGCTCAAAATAATCTCACAATTCTTTAGGAATTACAAAATGTAGCCAAATCTAAACCCAAAAAATCCAAGCATTATGAGAATGTTTACATCTGGGGGGGGGGGGGGGCAGACACAGGGTTTGACTTTGCTCTCCGGCAGGGCGAGACTACAGTTGTAGTTTGGGGGGTGCAACAAGCCGAACCTCCAGCAGCTTCACCCGTCCAGATCTTACCTGCCGACTCCAACAGGACGTGGAAATCTGTCCCTCTCCGGGTGGGCACATCGTCTTCAGCCTCCTTCCTCTCCGATTCCTCATAACGATCCCAGTTTGACTCCAGCTTCCTCCTGGAGAACCCCTCGGCCCTGCCATCTTCCTCCTGGGAGTTTTCCTCTTCTTCTTGGCGCTAATAAAAGAGGAACGCCGTGAGGAACCGATGAAAATGACGTTTTGTGACGCTAAGCTCCGGCGTCAGAAATTCGTCTAACAAACTAACACATGATGTCACATTTAGGGCTATTAAAAAGCATAATAGAAATAGTCATGCCATGAATGCCCCCCCCCCCCCCCCCCCTCCGTGTGTGTGTACTCTCTTGGGTAATTCTAAATTTCACACATACGAGGCGTATTGAAGACACAAAGACACCTGTTCCGTTTCCCAGAAGCTTAGCGTGCTAATCTGTTTGCTTTTCCTTCTAAGCCTCGCTGTCCCTCCCCCGAACCGACCTGGAGCGCTGCAGATGGGAGGTGGCATCTGTGTTCCAACAGGCGGAAAAAAAAACCGGTCGTCCAATTAATTTAATGATGCTGTTATTAAAGTTACACGAGAAAAAGGAGCCCGTCTTATAATGAGGAAGAAAGCGAGGCTGAATCTTCTCCAGCAACCAACTCTTCTCGGTCCAGAGAAACGCCCCCACACGCAAGATTTCATCAACTGCTGCTCACAACTTTTAAAGACATCTTGTGGATTATTGGACGAAAACGTGGGCGATCACACAACCCGCTCGCTCGCATGTTAGCGAAAGGAAATGAGGATAAAGGGATTCGGCCCTCCGTGAATGATGGCGAGTAGAAATTCTCTCTCTTCGTTAAACTCTCTCCGGCTCAGAAATGATTTAATGTCGACCGATGCTGGGGAGAAGCGATTCTAATCAGTCAGGACACGACCTTGAAAATGTCTTGCATTCTTGGTTGTAGGGAATTGATGGCAAACATTTTGATTTGCCAAATAATTGCTGGTTTAAAGTGTCTGTTAAGCCTCTATTACAACCCGTGAGCCGATGATGTCGTTATTATTCTATAGCTGTTCCAATCATAAGGACACCGATTCGTTGCTAAAATTTGTTTTCAAATCACAAACATGTTAAAAGGCGCCGCAGTATTTGAATTTTTTTTTTTTTAATATTGTGTACTAAAGTAATTCTTCCGCTAAAGATTTTTGCTCAACAATAATCAAACTTCAATGATTTGTGTGATACCAAGTTTAATTTGGAGTCGTTTGTAAAGTCTTATTCGTGATTGTGGACAGGCCTCACAAAAGAGTCGCGGTAATAACAAAGAAAGGACGTCATGGCCAAACCAAGCTCATTCTATTTATCCGCCCCACGTTTCCTACAGTTTTGTTGCTTAATTGCACAAACCTTTAATAACGTTGCCATGGAAACGTGACACGCGAGATGCGTCAGGCGGACAGTGTATATATTTGCTCAGTTTTTCTGGCTCTCCGTCAATACTAACAAATACACAACACAATCACTAAAGACCTCTCGGTAGCCATGGATACGGCAATAGAGATTCTTCATTGATTGCAATCAAGGACCGCCCATTGTTTCCCATCCGGTTGCGGAGCAGAATTGTCACACGAGGAAAGCACGCGCCATGATTGTGCTGCTTGGCTCTGATCTACCGTCTATGCTGAACGTGGGCGGGAAACCTCGTCCGGAATCTGGAATCGTTTGTTTATGACAGTTAAAATGTCCTTGAGAGATTTTCATGAAATTGAATGGATTAGACTTTAAATTCTTTAAAACTCTCTGCGATAACTTGAGGACAGCGATAGCTTCTCTGCACGTCGAAATGTTTGCTTGTTTATTTACACACACATTTGTTTATCTCTCTTTTAAGTGCTTTACTACTGACATAAAAGTTGCGCTCACGCAATGATTTTCTCAGGTAGGGGGCGCTACAACTCTAATATACAGCAATGGAAAAAGTAGCTTATTCGCCTGTACTGTACTCCTTTTACAGATTCTACAACATTGACGGGGAAAACGTCAAAAACGTAATGACGTCACAATATGTAACTTTAAAATACCTATGTAGTTTACGAACGACAGAAAAGGAAACCCACCCTGACTCTGCTTGAGAATGCTAAATAAATGTATAAAATACATTTCTTTTTTTTTTTTAATGCATTTTTAAAACGTGATTTTGGCGCTCTCACCCTGTGATGGAATTCTGGAAAACCGGAGCTCCCCCCACGCCCACGGCCGCGTTGGTGGTCCCTTTTCCCCCGTCCACGGTGGTGGCCTCCTCCTCGCCCCCTTCCGCGGGATTCACCACCAAAACTGTCGCTGCTGTTTCCACCACGGTGGCCTCTTTTCCAGCTACCCCCTCTGCCGCTACTCGCCCTGCCCTCCATTGCTGTCAACTGTGGCCGGACGGCTTAGAATGTAACCCCTAATGAGTGTTACACTGAATGTCCTCCCGGGTGAAAATGGCGTTTCGATTGTTCCGAGTCAGATTTAGACAGAGAAAATGAATACACTTAACTGTGTATTGGAAGTATGTACCAAAACTAATTTTCACAACTGTATTTACAAAAATATATATTTTATTGTTCTACATAATATACACATCAAAATATTGATTTCAGATAGAAATGTACATGACTAAATTCCCTTAAAAATATATAATTATAGTGGTTATAATAATTCATAATAATTGTACTAATAGCAATACTCACTGATACTTTCTAATACAAATGAGTGCAGTTGTATTAGATATGGGATGTTTTACTTATGTTGCATGATCATTTAAATAAATATATTTAAGTCAACTCCTCTGCCACAGCATTACCGGTATATCTGAAAGCATGTTAGAGATGTGATAAATAATAAATAAGATATTATTTATCATGTCATAGATGAATAATTATGTAATATCTTATTGATTTGTTTCTTTTTATTTCAGGAAATCTCTTAATGGGGTCGCAAATCGGTGCCTTTCTCTGACCTGTCACCAGGGACACAGAAAACACGGCAACATGGGTGTAGATCCCCCAAACAGCACTTTCACCAACGCATCAGACGTCCACGCTGCGCCCCACAGTCTTTGGGAGGCTATAACCATCGCCACGGTGTCAGCCGTTGTCAGCTTGATAACTGTTGTCGGTAATGTGCTGGTGTTGCTGTCCTTCAAAGTCAACAGCCAGCTGAAGACGGTCAACAACTACTACCTACTGAGTTTAGCTTTTGCTGACCTCATCATAGGCGTGATATCGATGAATTTGTACACCACATACATCCTGATGGGCTACTGGTCTTTGGGAAATCTCGCATGTGATCTCTGGCTAGCAGTGGATTATGTTGCCAGCAATGCTTCGGTTATGAATTTACTCGTCATCAGCTTTGACAGGTATTTCTCCATCACAAGGCCGTTGACTTACAGGGCTAAGAGGACTCCAAGGAGAGCCGCCATTATGATAGGCCTCGCATGGGTGGTGTCTTTTGTCCTCTGGGCACCTCCCATTTTGTGCTGGCAGTACTTTGTGGGAGAGCGAAACGTGCCTCCGGACCAGTGCCAAATCCAGTTTTTAACAGAGCCTGTGATCACATTTGGAACAGCCATTGCTGCTTTCTACATCCCCGTCTCTGTCATGACCATCCTTTACTGCAGGATCTACAAGGAGACGCAGAGACGCACCAAAGACCTGGCAGAGCTGCAAGGCCTTTCAACAGAAAAGGTTCCGGAGGGGACTAAAGCGAAGAAAGCGATCATTCATTCTTGCTTTAATTTCACCAGAGAGAGAAGAGACCGGAATCAGGCCTCTTGGTCCTCGTCGAACCAAAGCAACGCCACTAAAACTACCACCAGATCAGACGAGACCTGGGAGAAATCCGATCAGATCACCTCTTTTAACAGCTACTCCTCATCTGATGAGGAAGATCAACATGTTTCAATAGACACCCCGCAGGGATCCTTCAAAGAGCAGCGCAGCAGACAAAGCGACAACGGGCAGGCGGCGGATTACGCAGAAAAGCAGTACTTCTCCCCCGCTAAAAAAAAGAACCCCAAAAAGCAGATCTCTTATAAATTCAAGCTCGGCTCAAAAGGTAAAAACGGCAATCCCACTCTGGCAATACCGGGCCCGCCTGAGGCAGAGCAGCCCACGAAAAACGCCTCCCCTTCCTCCTCCACCGCCTCCAAGCCCATGGACCCCGTCTTGAAGCACCAGATCACCAAGAGGAAGAGGAACGTGCTGGTGAAGGAGAAGAAGGCAGCCCAGACGCTCAGCGCCATCCTCCTGGCGTTCATCCTGACGTGGACTCCGTACAACATCATGGTGCTCGTCTCCACCGTGTGCGCCACGTGCATCCCAGTGTCCCTGTGGCACCTGGGATACTGGCTGTGCTACGTCAACAGCACCATCAACCCCATGTGCTACGCCCTCTGCAACAAGACCTTTCAGAAGACCTTCCGCATGCTCCTGCTCTGCCAGTGGAGGCGGCGGCGGCGAGGCAAGGACAAGCTGTACTGGTGTGGACAAAAGCCGAAGGTCAATCATAAATGAGTTAGGGCGGCTCTGCAGCGTTAGAGTTGCGGCTTTTGTCCACCTTGTGGGGTTTCTCGATATGCCAGAATGTAGAATGTCCAGTCTTTGGCATGAAGTGCTGCATGTGATGTTTGTGTTAAACGTGGAAAAATCAAGGTTAGACAATAAAGGATGGGCTCAGATTACTTCCGATCTGACCTGAAGGCAAAGTAATTATGTAGAGCAACGGCTTTTCACTATGGCGTATGAAGGAGTGTCATTTTGGCAGCTCCAGGGAGAGCTGCATAAAGTCTGATATGCTGACTCGACTGATCAACATGGGTTAAAGGCTACACGTTGGATATAAGAACACGTGGAGGAGTGTGGTTAGACGAGTGGGAGCTCCTCCTCCTCGTCTTCCTCAGATGAAGATGCCAATGTGTATGACGATGATTTCGCTAGTGATGGTAAAATTATCTCTTTCTTCAGACTCCAGTGTAAGAAATAATGGGACACAATTTAGAGTTAATCAGTTTAAAAGTCCTCCACCAGCCAATAAGGTGTTTCCTCCCATTATCCCAGCTGAGAATTAATTCATAGTTTTATATCAAAGCTTTGGGAGGACGATTGTCTGTCGGTGAGCCTGGAAATGAAGCCAACACGAGGCTCCAGCTTCCTCTTCCTCCCCCTCCCCCCAGTATTGTATCCTCTGTTAATTTAATTTATTCAAAGTCCCTGACATCCAGAAACCTAAGAAAAGTACCCTTCAATTTCAAAGTGGGAACAGAAAACAGTGAGATCAATAAAATGACAATAAGTGTTTTATTAGACGCCGTATCTTTGATCCTATCCCAAGTCCCTGTTATTTACATGTCAAGCTCCATGTCTGCTTTTGCTTTACACCCTCGGGTCATTTGCCGAGTAAACACACGACATCGTTGCAGGGAACCTGTACGATTACCTCGGGTGGCTGGAGTTGAATTATCTTAAATCCATGATGGAATTTTTAAATGTTGACCACTATTTTTTTCTTTTTTTTTTTTGCTGAAGTCAACAGAAATAATCTTTTAAAGTAACAAGGACAGTGAACCTTTGTCCCCATCAGCGCCGACAGAAGGATCCATTACAGAGACAAATAGCTTTGACATAACTTCTGTATAAATGTGAAGCAAACCTCACCTTTATCCCGTCGCTCACTTCCACTTTGTGTAAGGGAAAACGTATGGTTACACATTTTAAAATAAAGAGCACAGAATATATTTCACCGATAAAGACACATCACAAATGGTTCGTGCAGATTGCTTCGTGGATTTCAGTGTTCGGTGTGCGTTTCCTCAGCTCTTGGATTCAGTATTTTTATGTTCAAGGGCTAACGTGTAAAGATTTCGGTGCGTAAACGCCGACTCTAGTTTCACGGCTGCAACAAGCTATACGAGATTGTTTCTGGATCACACTTCATGCCATTAGTCATATTGCCGTAGGAGGAAACCGCTTGGATGCATCTTCTCCGTTGTAAATTACTGCCTTTCTGTTGTGACTTCAAATGTTATCTCCCAAACTCTGTGCCTTTCTGTTCTGCCCAGAGGTAAACGTGCTTCGTGAATGAAACTGTGCTCTCTGTCAGTCTGTGCGGTTCTGTGAAAATGAATCTGTGTACTGATATAAAAATATAAACTCAAAAAGGCTGAATGATTACTTCCTTTTTTTTTTGTCAGCACGACCATCTTCCACAATTAAATCCGCTCCGGTTCGGTTCGTGTTCGTTTCACATCGTTAGTCATCACCCTCACCGGTCAGTCCGGGTCACAAAGGCGGTTTTTGGAGGTGATGAAGTCTGGTGATTTTCTATTTCCCCACCTCTAAGACCAAAACCAATAAGCTGATGCTATTTCTCGGTAGTTATATGTAACTTGTTTGTGTTTACTGGATGGTATATCCATCCAATACAACACCAATACAGTCATTATTGTCACAATTTCATGCTGCCAATAGCTCACCGAGACAGAGAACATCCCTGAATAAATGCACCATTTTTTTTTGCAACCATGCGCAGGATGAGACGTTGCTATGAAATGGATGCAGCTGGCAGGCTCGCGCTCGGTAACGTGGAAGCAGGCTGACGGGTTCGGTCTTCTCGTTGTTAAAACTTCACAGAATAATCCCCTCAAATCGGGCGGACGCTGACAGTTAGTCGATGTAGGCTAATAGCTTCTACATAGAATAAGAACTTTCTATCAGTGCAGTACAAAAAAAAAAAAGAATCCCTTTCGTGTCTTTATCATATTATAATTCAGGATGTGCTGAAAACATCTAGCAATAAAGAAAACTATACAGTAGATACACAGGGGGGGGGGAGCAAAAACAAAAAGACACAATCTTGCTTCCAAGCTTCACGGGGCAGACGGAGCAGACGCGGATGGCACTACCTCCTCTTCACCGCCGGCCTGGCGCCCTTGCTGCTGCTGCCGCCTGCCTTGCTGGAACCCTTGGAGCCAGAGAAGAACTTCGTCACGAGCTCGGACATGTCCGGAAGCTCGGGGTTGGGGCTCAGCATGTTCATGGACTGCTCAATTTCCTGTAAAAGGCAGCAGTTAAATTAAGTTTATGAAACTATTTCCAACGATAACACCGGTTATTAAGGATTCCTTACCTTTCTCATCTCCGGGTCGTTGGTGTTCACCACTTTAGGCAGCAAGACAATGATGAGGAGGGGCAGAACCATCATTATGACCTTTAGGAAAGAAAACAAACATGAAGATTCCTCAATAAACATAATAGATATTTATTGAGGAGTCTCTTCTCACCATCGGGTTCATGAGGAAGTCTGTCCAGCCCCAGGTTTCCCTCTTCATGAAGTAGCTGTGAAGGCCGCTGGCCCTGACCTGAAGAGGATACTGCTGGCGAATCACCTCGGAAGTCTTGATGTAGTTCACAAGACGCGCTCTGTGGAACGACACGCCGTTACTTTACATCTCACGTTACACAAGGCCGACGCCACATCTGCGTGTGTTTTTGTTTGTTTTTTGGCCTTACTCCATTGGAAGGGCTCACCTCATTTTGCCCTTTGATGTGATATCAACACGCACGGATTCAAATCTGTAATTAGGGCTGACAACCTCCACGACGTAGGATCCCGAGGGGACGTCGTTAACGGCGAAACTCCCGTCGGTTCTGTCGTGAGAGAGAGGCGGCTTGAGCCAACAGTGAAGGCTCTGCTAATGCTAATGCTACCTAGCTTCGAGAACATGCTAACTAGCAAGCTAGGCCACAACCAGGACTGTTTCTTACCTCAAAAAGCCAACGAATTCTTCCCCTTCCACGAGGACCCTGGCGGTAGAGACCCAGTCTTGCGTTTTGATCCCCGGAACGATCGCCCTTCCCTCGATTTTGAACCGATCTCCGTTCGGTTGCGCCGCTGCACCTGCGCCGGGCCCCGTTTCCATGTCGGTGAAACACGACACAGCGACGAAGGCAGCCTGGACGCAGACCCAGAGCAGCGACGCTTTAGCCTCGGGAAACATTCTCTCCGCGCAGAACTTAAACGAACCCTAAATATAGAAATATTTGCGTGTCAACATGTATCGTTATAGTCAAGCGCTGGCTGGAAGAGCGGAAGACTCGGTGCGATCAGCTGGCTCTGCGGGAAATGACGTCATAGAGAAAACTTTATTGCTCGGAGAATCATGACACGCTAAACATTGAATCTAGTTTGTCCTTTTAATGGGATTACTCTGCATTTTTTACTAAACGCTGTTTATTTTCCCATCTTAACCTGACTCTTTGTATTTATTAGTAGAATTAAATTAACACTTAATTTTTGACTATAAAAAAAAATGTTTCATGTCAGTCACTAATTCTCTTCAATGATCTGAAAAGTTAGTCCTCCAGGCTCGTAAGACAGTTTAATGACGCTTTGTTTAGAAAGGGAAAAGTACAAACACAAAATCCTGCAAAGCGTGTTTGACCACTTGAGGTAATTCAAGGAGGGTGCAGCGATACTATGCCTGAATACATCCGCTTACGTAAAAACAACTCCCTCTGATCCACTGCGTATACAAAAATAAATACATTTATTGTTTTTCCATAAAAATTTATTGAACGATCAAAAGCACCACTTGCTTTTACATACACTTAACAGGTCTGACTAAGCCCCTTCACAACACGGTCCACTTCAATGTGAAGCAGTCATTTGCTGCGTTTAGTTCTGCAGAACGGTCCTCAAGAGTCTCCAGCTCCAACCAGGGGAGGTGTCTGAATGGTCAGGTTCAGTCCCAGTTAGAGGTTTGAGCTCCGGTGGCGGCGCGACCCCTTCTTTGTGCCTGGCGTCTTTATCAGCTCATAGCACAGCCATGATCCAGCAGTAGTGGTCACATCGTAACGGTGCTACGTCGACAGCGTTTCAGGGCAGCTGCGACAGATAAGCCCCGATAGCCTGCAACGTGAAGCGGAGATAACAGTTAAGCGTCGTCCCGCACCGATGCCAGCAACGCTCACAGTGGACGAGGAAGGATTTCTCGTTTATTGTTTTAAGAATGGGAGCGGTTCGCCGTGCCCACCCAAAATAAACAGAGGCTGGAAACATCAAACACGCAATATGACCGAACGTTTGAATCCTTCTCACCGTCGCCAGTTCACCTGTAGATCCGGGAACCAAACATAACCGGGTTTCTTCCTTCCATAAGTCCTTCAATCGCTGCTTCATAACTTCAACATTCCTGCGATAAACAAAACGACACATTAGTATTCCGGTGTGTGTGTGTGTGTGTGTGTGTGCGTGTACACAAGACCCTGGAGGGAAGCAGGAAAACCAGAACACCGTCTCCCGCCAAGGACGAGAAAACCTCCACCCACTACAAGTCAATGAATTCAGCTGGAGACGTGTGGGACGACTTTCTACGGCATCGAGAAATGTTAATGCGACTAAAAAAGAAAAACCTAGCGAGACAAATATTGCATTTAGAACAGATGAATCCTCACTACACTTTTAATCACGCCGCTCTCTTTCCATCCGTGACCACGGGTGCATTTTGCGGGAGGAACGTAAACAGCCCACGTCAGACTGAAGAGGACCATGTTGACGGGTTTTTCTAAGCACGGGTCTCTCACCTGTCTTCTGAACGACCGTCCCGCAGTTTTTCCTCATCCTCAGAAAGTTCTGGCCACCATCTCTCGATGACCGACTGAACCCAACGCAGACCCACCGCTATGTGCCTGCAGATTAAACGCACAACGGCAGCGATGAGAATCCCGTCACGCATTTTTACCAACCCAAACACGTCTCTTCAGAATATTTGTTATCCCGATCGCCCGTGACTTCTTGAAGGACAGCAGCCAAATCACTTTCAAGTCAGCAGCGGAACTGTTCTGGTTAAACTTACTCTTCGTATTTGGCAGCAAGAATCGCTTTTACTTGGGGCATGAGTTCAACGCAGCAACCGAGGGACAAACACGGTGCTTCAGTCTGAAGGCTGGAAGGACACAGCAGCTGAGCAGCCAACATTCACTACAAATATACTGCAAGGAATTATCATCATCATCATCAGAACTCACTCCTTTGTTAAGACAGGCAAGTAGTCGACAAGCACCCCCGCGTCTTGAATCCTGGAACAGCAACAAAAAAAAAAAGCGATTAAAATCAACAATTACTACCAAAAACTACCAAATTGCAGTATCGGTCGCTGCCTTCACCTTATCAAGTAGTTCACAAATTCACTCGTGTTTCTTCTCCACAGTGTTTGAGCTACTTTCAAACGTAGACTCCTTCCGAAAAGGACGCGCATCATAGACTCATGGTCCTTTGAAAGCTAAACAGACAGACAGGCAGAGCACAGAGGAGGGGGGGATGAGAGTGCGACGCTTTTCATCAGCTCTAATGGAGAGTTTGCCGCACACACGCTGGAACCCAGACTCTATATGGGCATACCTGAAACATCACCTCAGAGAGGTCGCTGTACTCTGCCATCCTGGAGGCCTCTGCCGAGTTCACAGGGAGCCCACGCTTGTCGCCGCAGCGCACGGCCCGGACGCAATCGGAGCACGTCGGTTCATTTTCCTTGTTGGCCATTTTGTTTCGACGGGCGCCTCACTTTGCCCATGCTGTGCGCTACGCAACGGACTTGAAATCTAACAAAGGAAACATTATCATGGTTGAAAAGTCCAGCTTTAGCAAAGTCCGATTTATGATGCTCAAAGGGTGTCATAATTAGGCATTTTAAGTTTGCATACGGGAGCAGAGACGCAGCAGAAAAGATTGAATTATGAGCAAAATTCTGACTTATTTCTCTATTAGTTGTTTTTTTTCTTTTGGAGCAAAGCAGCAGAAAAAGAGGGCTCATTTCTCCAATTAGCAGTGAACAATTTAAAGTAATAATAAAAAAAAGATGCAATTTAAAATATGGAAATACATAATTTGTTTGTGAAATCCAATTTCTTTTATGTGACCAAAAACGGTGCTGAAGGAGACGCGCTAGCTTCCAGACTCTCGTTCAATGTGGCAAAAAAGCTTTAAGAAAATGTTTCAAGTGTTCTGAAAAGTTATTATATAGAGCTATAATCAAATGAAGGTTTCGAGTTGTTGCAAAAAGTGAACGAATCGAGGACTAAACAATATTTCTTTCTGAAGTACCTGCGATATTGCTGCTTGTCACTCCGCCATCTTGGATCCTCCTCGGCTGCCGTAACAAGGTGCGCTGTCGGATAAACAGTTCGGGGAGCAATTAGCTAGAAAATCCGTCCCAGCTTCGAGTTTACGGGACTCGTTTCATGGAGCGAGCAGAAAAAGTTAAGAATTCACACGCCAGCTTCTGTCGTTCGACGCTGCTGCGCGAGCGAATGTAAATTAAAAGCGAATGTTTGCAACGAGCTACACCAATTCAAAAAAATGCTACATTTAAAGTTAGCTTGCCGGCACCGAGCACTGACGTTTGCGTACAGTCACCAAAGCTAGCAGAGTTAGCAAGGCATTCATTAAAGTTACGGCAGCAAGTTGTCCGTCCTGCTACAGTACACACTTAGCCGAACCCATGTCCTCGGAGGGGATCCGCACTTCTTTAAATCCCTGAAATAAAACTTAGCACATGCTACCAGATAATGCACAACTATCGTTAGCTTCAACTGCTAGCTTTTAGCTCAACCATCAAGGATACGCGGAGCAACAAGCGTAATAAACAGGGCCCCGGATGCGAGCTAGCTAGCTAGCTAGTTAGCTCTCTCCAACTCAAGGAACATACGGCTTAATTAAAAGGTAGTTCAAAGAGTAAGTTTAAATACGAACCGATTCATGTTGTGACGCTTCAAGGCCAGGTTTGTAAATCCAACGGATTAAACTCAACACGTCCGCTGGCGTCTCACAGTTCTAAGAGTCAAATAACAATCATATTAAATACAGCGCCGGTGTGTGAGGAGGGATCGATTTGGAGAAAAAAATGAAATAAAAACGGGTGTTTAGCGACGCCTGTTGGACACGACGAATAATTCTTTAATCCCACTTGTTCTGTGGCGCTGCCTGGTGGAGAAGAAGGAGAATGAAGGAGGAGAATATAAGAAATTCCAAACCAACAGAAGAAACGCATTCGTCATCCACTGATATATTAATGTATAATTTATTCATAGATATAGATTTATTAATATATCCATTCATAAATACATTTTCTTCCACTTGTTCTGCTTTGCGGCTCACGGAAGTTGCTGGACCCTATCCCAGCTTGCTATGGGTGAGAGGCTGGGCACTCCCCGAATGCGTCGCCAACGTATCCACATAGACAAACAACCATTCACGCACACAGTCACACACTATGGACTATTTGGACGAATCAATTCACCTAAATTGAATGTTTTTGGGGGGTGGGAGGAAACCGGCGAAAACCCCACGTAGACACTGACCGGGAGAACATAACAAACTCTTCACAGATAGGATTTCTCCGTAACCACTACGCCGCCGTGAAGTCAAAAAAGAAGAGTCAAAATAAACCAAAACCAAAACTTCGACTTTATCTTAAACTTTTTGACTTCCTGTTCAAGGATGTTTTTTGTCAAATTGTATGAAAGGAAAGAGAAATAACCAAGAGCGTACTGTAGAATTGTTCCACTCCCCTTTGCAGAGGAATTAAATGCACCACGTTTGGAAACTGAAGCAAAGTAATTGTTCTGACCCTGAAGCTTTGCTCATTCAACTTTTTAAATGAGAGTATCAGTGGGAAGGAAAAGTGGAAACCGTGTTGGCCTGCCAGACCTCTAAATCAGTTTAACAACAATGAACAAATCAATCTATCACACATGCGTATCATGGTGAAATGTTTGAATCTGGGGTTTATCATGAGCTTTGAATGATAACGTTACGTCACCATTTACTTTTGAAGATATAAATTTGTAACATTTCCACATTAAAATGTCTGAAAACGCCCTTTGTTGAATGAGTTGAGTAAAGCATGACTTCGTCCTGAATCACGTCATCTGCAGCAATAAACAAAGACGACAACAACGGCCATGACCTCACCTTAAACATGTCTTTTGTTTAGTTTCTATTGAGAGATCCACAGCGGCAGGGATGACATGTGTGCATTTAAGTCACCCTAAGGATACTTTCCGTTACGACAGCACACATGCGTTCACCTGTTTATCGTCACACACCGAATCTCATTTTTTTTTCAGCGGTGATGTATTTCTTTCCATGCAGATCGTTGTCTCGCTGCGGAATCGTCTGGTCCTTTGTTCAGGATACAGCTCCCCGAGCAATTTTCCTTTAAAAAGAACCAAACAGAACAAAGGCAACAAAACATATTTACGTCTCAGCTTCTCGTTTTCCAGCGTGGTTTGTTTGAACTCGATTTCAGAGAGATACAGAATAAAACGTGCACAGGATAACATCTGAACTCTGCACAGCTCAGGTTAGCTACTTTCCCATGTTTCCAGTGTCAGATGTTCAAGTGTTTCTCCTCTCAGCAAATAAAGTGAATAAGTGTCTTTCATAAAAAAAATCTCAGACCATGTTTGGAGCTTCAAGTCCTTGAACTCGCACAGAACTCGCATCCTCTTTCTAGGAGTTCTCAAAGGGGTGACACATCCTTCGTCCTACACTTCTTTTTCCTTGAACATCTCCCTCACAAACGATTAATTTCAGCTCGAGCGGTTCTGTCGGCTCTTCTGCGAGATGAAGGAGGATAATTTCTTGGCCAGTGGAAGGCAGCAGGAGATGCGAAGGCCAAGAAACACAAGGACGCTTTTTTTTCCTTCTTTGTCTCGGAGCGTTTCTGTCGCGGTGAAAGTGGAATCTTCTCGTAATTATATTGTCTCCGTGGAGCGGTCGTTACAACAATGTAAATTTGTCTGGCACTGTCACCGCTCCTCAACTCCATTCGGCATCTCAGTGTGGCGGTGGAAACGGAACACTCCAGAAATTAGAGTGAAAACACTGAAACGTAGGACTTCCTATGAAGTACACTGAATACGTTAGTTCGGTTTGTAAAGTCCAAGCCAAAGCACAGAGAAGGAGCTCCAACAAATCTCATGTTCCTTTATTTTGGCAGTTACCTGCAATTAACTTGGCTTGAAATTGAGGCTGGGTTTTTTCTTCGTTTGTTTTTTGTTTAACTTTTTCACAGACGGCCACAAAAATGAAAATGCCTAGCGGCTTTCCTCTTGTTACCGAGAAGCCCAGCTGCGCGTACCGATCTGAACGCAACAGTTCTCGGAAATATAAATGAAAAATATACGTAGGAGGAATTTAAATCGCCGTGCTATGCTTCATTTATGTTTCATTCATAAATGTAACCGCTCTATTCAGCAAATGCAAACGTCGTCCCGTCATTAGAGGCACAAGCTATGAAACCGTGGAGGCTCCTTCCCTCTGGACCGACAACAAACAAGTAACCTAATCGTGTACTTTCATTTATTGAGAGGGGGGGGGGGACGACGACGACACGCTGCTGAACTTCCTCAGACTTCGCTCCCTAATCTGTCTTTTCCTGCCCCCCCCCCCCCCCCCCCCCCTGCCCTCACCTGCCCTGTGTAATTGTGTTGACACTACGTAAGTGTTTCCTGAGAGGTGCTTCACACACACACACACACACACAGCAGGTCTGTTCTCAGGGCAGCTCTATAATGAATCGGAGTCTCTTCCGTCGATGGCAGGACTCTCAGGAAGGGAGAGGCGGCGGCCGCTTGGACACTCCGGTCATACGACACCGGTTTGAGGATTCCTGGGGGGTGAACTTCCCTCGGGGAACTTCCAATCAACACGGCTTCTTCATCTCAGCCGAGCCCCCGTAGACGTCCGTGTCCTCCGAGGATCCCTTCATTTACCGTACGCTGTGAGTTTTTTAGTCATGGGGAGGGCCAGTAGAACACTCTGTTTTAATTTTACTTTATGTACCGTAAACGATGCCTAAGGTGCATCAGCTGTGCGCCTGAATGTTTCCATACTTTTCCATATGTGAAACAATCAAGGTCTTCAGTCGGATGAGGCTGTTTGGATTCAGATATTTATCTCACGCTCTCTCTATTCAGGCATGACTTCAGTCTCTTCTCCTCGTGGCAACAGAGACGGATTCAAAGAGGGAGAAAGGAGATGTTGGCGAGCCCAAAAACAAAATCTACATTTTAGAATCTCTGTTCCATCAGAATGTCATGTTTGGAGGAGAGGAAGATCTCTTTGAGAGAGTTCATTTCAACGCTAGATGGCAGCACATCTCTGCAGCGTATTTGCAGCTTGCCTGGTGTCTAGGGGGGGGGGGGGGGTTGCTGCCATTCACTGAGGATGTCATCAAAGATCGGTCAGTAACCTTTTTGAGTTGTGTTGCTGCCCGAGTTGTTTAGATTACAGTCGGAAATCCTTAAAGTTGCTTTACGATCCATCTCTACTCACACACAGAAGCGAGTTGCACAAACCCGCTTCCTTTTCCATCTCAACACCATCCCTTGTGGCTCCTGTTGCCTTCTTGTTTTGGTAACCCCCCCCCCCTGGGTCCCCAACACCTTACTCACCTACAGGCCCTCGACCTGACTCCCGTACAGGAGGCTGGTTGTCCCGTTCCCAGCACGCACAAATTGAGTCAATATTCCGCGGCTCTACAAAGTTGACTGTATCTGCAAATGAATAAACTTTACACAAGCGTCCCCTGAATGACTGCGTCAAAGAGTCTTTCATTTTAAAACTAGGGCAGGGAGAAGGCGCTGAAGGGAGCACACAGGTGGGAAGATATTCATTATTAACCTTCATTTTGTGTGGACGGACGGCGTGTCCTCTGCAGTTACACCAGAGCTTCATGCTGGTTGGTTCTCCGGTTTGTACTGTCAGCGCCGCCGCCAGCTACTGGTCAGAGTAGACACACGCCAAGAAGACGTGAGAATTGTCCGTTATAACGCTCTGTACGTCAACACAAGATCACGTGAAGAAGAGAGAGAGAAAAAAAAACACACTTCCTGTTCACGTTTTCTGCAGCGTGCAACGCAACGAGTTTAAAGGTCAGCCTCCAGAAACTTTTAACTCCTTTTAATCTTTGATCCTTCAAGGTTCAGCTGGATTCTTCTCCTGGTCACATGATATGACGCATCCTACGTGCGAGTTAATCATCGGGCACGAATGCCTCTTTTTGTTTTATGCTTTCCCAGAGTTGTCCAGTTGTCCGATTCGGACACGGGAACGTTTCACAGAGCAGCGGAGTTCATATTGCAATCTGTGCCCTCATTCGGTTTCCTGTTACATTTTTGGACACATTCGTCCTTTGGATTGACTTTTTCTTGCTATTTTTATTTTTTATTTTTTACAGAAAATAGTGGGAAATGTGCCTTTGAGAGTGATAACAGAGCCCAAAGTGTTCAAGAAGGAACTACGGTTAGTGGATTTATGCACTGTGGACACACTTTTAAATGCTTCATCCCTTTGATTTCAAAACTTGTGTAATAACAATGTAATAAACGTAGACTTTTAATTCCATTCAGCGTCTGACTCTGAGCGGTTGCCTAAGTCCTCGTCTCCACACCTGCGTGACGTTGTCAGGGTGAGTATTGGTTGAGAGCTGTCATTACTGGTTAGCGAATATGTAACCAGCCGCCATTCAGACGTACCTGCATCATCATCATCATCATCAGTTTCAGCCTTACAGGACGATGATCTGTCTTTCAGCTCATTGTTCTGGTCTTGACCTGTCTCCTCGTCGCTGTCCTACAGGCCTTCTGGTTCTGGTTAGTCACTAAGGTGTTTTTTTCCCCACTATTTTCATTATTGCAAGAATATCTCATGTCATGGGACTTAAACACCAGTGAATTCCTGCCTTTCGGACCCCCCCCCCCCCCCCCTGTTTGATTCTGTCTATTGATACAGAGAATTATCGAGCTATCCCAAGTATGAGAGGAATGAACGGTCAGACGTGGGCTCGTTGAAGGGCTGCTGTTCCTGCTCTGCCACTGCTTAAATGTCATTAACAACACTTTGCAGCCTGGAGTTGGTTTGTTTTACATTTTTATTTTAATTTATTTTGCAGTTTGTGCCTCGTTTATTAATAAATCTATCAAATTCCATTAATTCACCACTTATAAGCTGCTGAGGAAAAAATAGAGCAAAGCAGAATTCTTAATTCCAGTATATAAGTTTAATTATTATCAAAATTGAGAAAAAGAAATGTTATTTGATTCCTCTAAACATCACAAGATGGTCCACAGGCGGCCGGGCGAGGTGATGCAACCCTGTCAGGATCAGCCAGATGATCTTGCATCAGCTGGCAGTCAAAGGTTCTGTTTATAAAATCCACAGGCAGGGCTCTGTGTTTGGCTCCCAAGTGTTCCTCAGTGCTCCATAAATCTAAAATCTTGAATTTCCAAGGATCAAAGTTGAACTGTCCAAAATTCATTGATGGCTCCCTGGTGGAAATGAACAACTGGGCTAAAGTGTTCCGTTTTCTTACACTTGCTGAGGAGAGCTGAGGTTCAATCACCACCCAGGTGTTCCAAAAACAGGAAGGGGAATCGTTCCAGAGGCCAGTTCAAGTGATCAATTACAGTCAGGCTACACTGCAAGTCAGTCAGATCAGTGGTTTGGGGGGGGGGGCAGCTGTTTATTTAAACGGAGAAGGGTGATTGAGGCAACACACTGAGCTGGATTCAAGGGTCGGATGAAACGCAGGACGCCGGGAGAGTTGTGGAAAAGCAAGGCTGAATACGAAGGAACGCAGAGGGAAGACGGCAACATTCCTCAATGATGCCTCGTTTCCAAGTTTGTTTAATGTTGAATTAATGTTATCTCGTGTAATCAGGAGAAGCCAGACATTGAGGTACAGTAAAGGGGGCGAGCAGGAGGGTGTCGGGTGATGCAGATTTGTGCGAGTCCACTTGTACAATGGCCCTCTCTGTCCGGACCGCTCGGCCGACTATGGGCCGAAACTCCCTCACATTCCCTGCCCCCCCCCCCCTTACTACCAGATATGCTCCAGGGCTGCAGGAACGGGGGGGGGGGGGGCTCTGCATATTTCTTTTTCTCATACTTAGTCTCCTTCAGAGGAATAACAAGGCCTGTCTGCTCAAATCCAGCTTTCTTGCTGTGGATCAGCGTCCACCTCTGCTTGGTGCAGAGAATCATGGGAAGAGGACGTGTGTCCTCCCACGGCGTGACGACCGGGTCGTGGGGCATGCTCTAAGTTGTTGCTGCAATGACACAAATGCAGCAAAAGAAGCGGCGCATGTAGGACTCGGGCTCCCGATGAATCTGAACACACCCCAGCAACACCCAACCGAGGACTCTAAAGAGGCAAGACGTCCAAGGGCCTGGGGCTGTCCCACCTGGACTGACATATCACAAAACTTCCTATATAAACTATTGTGGGAGGGTATTTAATCTGGCTTTCTATTTACACAGGGTTTAAGTGTCAGCCTCCATCGGATAAGACGCTAACTCGGAAGGTTTCCACGGTTACTGCTCGATTATTAAAATGCAGATTTCCCCTCAAAGTGACGGGCAGGCCTGGACACCTCGGCTGCTCGGTATCGGGTATCGCTCGCAGGCAGCCGGACAGGAGTAGAGCTCCCTGTGGTATTTAAGGGTGGATTGGTTTTAAGGTAAATTCCTGATATGTGCTCGGCCTTGACGGGATCGTGCGTGCTCCCGGGATGTCCATCAGCGTTTATTAGCAAAGCACATGTTGATAAAGAACAGTGTGAGCACTTATAATGAGGCTGCCGGTTTAAGGCACGGCAGCGTTGAGGTGCGGCGTGTTGAGGACGGACGAATTCTGGCACCACGTCAATCAAACCTTCCGTTTGATAGAAATAAATCCCCCCCCCCCCCCCCCCCCGGGAGACCGACCTGCAGTCGACGGTGGGCTCAGACCGCTTGCCACGCAGTGAGAACCGGCCACTCGCTGGGTGTCTCTGCGATTCGACTCCTCCCCGGTTCCCGGCCGAGGTGGAGAAGAGCATTCTGGGTAAGCTTTAAGTGTGTGTGTGTGTAAATATGACATGAGCCACAGTAAATGATGCTGCTGACATGGATGCAAACACATTAAGCCTCACGGGGAAACACCTTCCACACACACACACACACACTGCTTGCTTTGCTTTAATGTGGTAAAATAAAAGTATGTCGCCTCTCGATGCGTCATCCTCCGGGCTCGAGTTGAAAGCGGTATAAAAAGGTAATAAATAATTCCTCATACAGTCTGCGACACAATAGATAATCCGCTCGACGCTAAGGCGTCGCAGAAGAAAACGCAGATTTCCAGAAAGTCAAACAGGCGTGTGCTTCTGGGCTAACTCTCGATTGAAATATAAAAAATGTCAGCAACTGACCGCTGGTCACCAGCCCATAAACACCTGGTTGAAGACACCTGTTGCTAAGGGCAACGCTTTCATTAGTATTCCTTCATTCTCACTCTTCCTCTCACACACTGCAAAAAAACACTTTACCACTGGCTACAGCACAATCACTGCTATTATATGATATTAAATGATATGATATGATATTATATGATATTTGCACTTAAGGAAGTGTAAATCAACACAAACAGGAGCTTGGATATAAACATAATCATCCCATTAGTGAATCGTGCTTCCAGCCAGGATTCCGGCCTGCGGCGTGTCACACATCTAACATCTAACGGAAAACCCTCCATCCTCCTCCTCCTCCTCCTCCATGTCGTTACGCCATCTGACCCCCCACTGGGCCGAGTCGATGCTGATCTCTAGCACCGACAATCCCTCATCTTGTCCGCAGACATCTCAGGAGGTCTCACGGTGCCACACGGGCCGTCCTGGAACATCGTCATGGTTACGCACAAAGCTGCAGTTGATGCGCGAGGGCCAGACCGCACTGGCAAAGACGGACGCTTGGCGCGAGGAGAACGACGAGCCCTGTCTTCCCTTCCACGTCGCTTGATTTCAGGATTCAATGTTAACTGTCGAGATTCCTCGAGCTAAAGGGAGAGGGGGGGGGGGGGGGGCGCTTTGGTATTCTCCTTTAGCAGTCATCCACAAATACGTCCTGTAGTTTTGAATAAAGGTCGCTGTGTTCAAATGACACTTTCCAGTCCTATTACGCATCATTTGAATTCATGTGGAAAGTTTTCCATCAAAATAGTGGCGAGAAATGCGTCGGATTCTGAGAACTGCCTCTTCGCATCTGTTCCGACGTGATGTCCGACCGTTCAACACGTGGACGATGTTGATTGATGACTTCTAGAGAGTGCTTTGGCAACTTCTCTGTTTTTGTCTCTCTTCAGACTCGCCGACGGTACATCGTGCTCCGTCCGACCGCCGTCGTATTTTATTCTCTAAATTTTATTGTCTAAACGACCAGAAACATTTGTCTCTCTCTCTCTCTCTCGCGGTGAGACACAAGAGACGACGCTGCTCGACTGCTGCACGAGGCATTACCTTGTGCTTGCTTGGACACTGATTGGTCCTGTTTTCCCAATCCCAATTTTGGGATTAGGTGCCGCTGTTGCAGAAAGTGACCAATTGCAGCCCGACCAACAGGGATTGACCAATCATATCTTAGCAACCGTAACTAGGTCTGCCAAGCTCCATGTGCAAAGCTAAACCAGGTTGCGTGTAGGTGAGACTTCGCTTGCCTGTAATGTGCAGTCTTTATGTATTTTGACCCTTCAAAATAAAAGCATATGTACGTTAGTGTGGGGATAGGCATGGTTTTACGTTTTAAAGTAAAAACAATTATTAACTCAGAGTGGAAGCTAGCTCTGCAACTGCTATTTTTGATTTATCCATACATGCAGATGATGTCAAATGCAGCCTTATGGGCGGCACGGGTTAGCAGGAGCTAGCGTAGCGCTGCCAGTTTCTCCCTTCAGCCGGTACCAAGCCCGGATAAATGCATATGTCTTTTTAATAATATCTTTATTGAGTAAGCGGAGGGGGGGGGGGGGGGGGGAAATGGCTCCTTAGCTTTACCGCACAGCCACACGCAGATTACGTTGCCATCTTATATTATTGAAATGATGATTTCTGTGCAAGGCCCAAACAGAGATTTACACGCCTATAAGCGGCGTGTAAATTTTCACCATCGGACAAACGGACAGAAGTGCTTGCATGCCAAGCTTTTAAAATCCAAGGTGAAGTTCGTTTTGTGGTGAGACGAAGCCGATTTGAATTTCAGTTCTCATGCCACACAGGACCAGACTGTTTCGGCTTTAGTGGGAGGTTTCCTGAAATATCAGAAGCAGCTGTGTTCAAATGTCCAATTTAGCAAAATGCTGTCCTGTGCGTGCTCGTTAATCTCTGCACGCAGAGGGAGGTTACACGTCGACAGGCGCCCAGGCGGGCGAAGAAAATCAAGCACTATATCAGCTCGAAGAGGTTTCTACCAGCTGGGTGTAAAAGATGGAGCCTCGGAGCTAAAACGTCCTTATTGTCGTTCCTCTGAGGTGCTGAATGGTTTCAGGAATGATTCTTACAGGCTTTGGTTGCCATGGCGTATTGGAATGGTTTGATCTGTGGCAAAAAGTTAATACCAAATAGTCAGTCTCTTAAAATTAGATTCTTGAAATGAGTCCTTTTCAGGATTTGGAAATAAGACAAATTCCTGTGCCCAATGATTCCAACTGATGCGATGAGATATCGATGGATCAGAAAATACTTTCTGAAGGACACTCATCTCCAACTTCTGCTGGTTGGGAGATTGATATAGGTGGGATGGAGCTTTAAGACCCTCCTTCCTGTCTCGGCAACAAAAGCATCCTGTGCCAAATATGGAAACCTGGTGTACAGAAGAGAGCACAATTTTTAAAAGGTTTCAGAATTCCCATTCTGCTCTCAAAGAGACGCTCACATGATCCGTGAAGTCTCGGGCCAGATCAATATAAATGTCCAGGTCTGGGCTGCTGAAAAGGCAGGAAAAAGAGTCCAGCAAATTGTGACTTCATCCATGAAATAAAGTATAATTGATCATTTTACGTTGCTCATATGTGGAGGTGGAAAAATATTATTGATTTGCCAGAGCAGGAGGTTTGATGAAGGGCTGATGCCCCGCCTTTGCGGGCTGGAGACGAGTCCCACAGAAACTTCTGGCATTTTCCCTTTCCATCTGCAGCAGCAGAGGATTGTTTGGAAGGAAAATAATGGAAAACAGCAGAAAGACTGATTTGTGGCTGGATAATGAAATGACAAATCTGCAGAAATGTGCTGTTTGAGTGACGAGTGAAATGCTGCATAAACAAGACGACCGTAAAAGGAATATTTAAAATTTGTCCCTGTGGACATTCCTTCCGTCACATTCCAACAGACGACGTTCCACTTCCAGATGACGGATGGATGGATAGATGTACACGTTCATGTGTTTACAAATCTGCTTCCGATATTTTCCACTTCTCTCTGTTTGCAAATCGTTTTGTTAAAATTCTCCCGCTTTTAGTAGCCACTAAAAAAAACAAAATAAAAGAATCACAAGAGAGAGTTTTTTCTGGATCTGAAAAATACAACCAGAATCCACATCGGCCTCTGTGGATTTCGCGTGATCCTCCGGTGGATCAATCAAATCCCGAGATTCCACAGGGAGCTGATTCCTCAGGCCTCAAGAGGAATCCCTGCTCGGGCCCTGGAAGAGGGGGCCAGCCACTCAGGAATGCACCGGAGCATCTGAGGTACAGTCGATGCCCTCGGAGCCTCCCCGGTCCCAGCAACAAGTCAGAGCCATTAGAAGCTTTATATGAAGAATTCCCACCTGCAGAGGTGTTTCCTTACCTAGTTGCATAGCTTTAGCTCTTTGTTGCACACAAACTGAAGCTGTGACCGATCCTTTCTACGACCATAATTGCCCAATTTCAAAACAAAACAGAAGACTGTGGTTACAGGTCCGAAAGGATTCAACGTCGGTCGTTGATCCACAACTCCCAGTTTTCCCGTCTGTGACAAAAAACAAATCATCAAATACAATCACAAATAGGGGAATTTTTGTTTTGTTTTTTGTTTCACAGTTTGATATTTTTTTACCTTTCCAGATTTCTATATTCAACTTTATTCAAGAGAAAGACAAAACCGCAATGGAAAGCCCCCCCCCCCCGCTGAGTGCCTGAACCTGTGGCCAGATGCACAAAGAAGAACAGCCGCACATTTTTCCTTTTCAAATTTCATTACATTGAGAAAGTGCATGATAAAGGAAAACATTTGCATTTCTAAATGCCAGCCCAAGAACTGGAAGCAGGACAGCGATGCGGACGGATCCAAGGGAAGGCAGGACTGCAGCCAAAGGCCTCAGACAAAAAACAACAAAGCCCCTCTGGAAATGTTTGTGCCTTCAACTCATCGGGCATCACTTCAGCATATGACATTTCATTACGCAACACGTGGAGGAAAACACCCAGGCTGGCTTGTGCCAAAGCAAAATGCACGCTAAGCGGTCAGAGCAGGTAAATGCAATCCAGATCTAGGGCTGGATCGGTGTTTAAAGACACGTTTCCTGAGACAAATACGTTTGAGGCAGATGACTCGGAGGCCCGGGATTGAATCCTGCCTCCCGTGCTGGGATGTGATGAAGCATCTGCTTAAAGCCGAGGGGCCAGGAAAGCGCGTAAGCCTCTTTCACAAAGGCCCCATTCTGTGGTGGAAGAGAGAGAAACAGCAACACCCAAGGAAAGAGTGACACTGGATGTCCAGGTAAACATTTCAGCGAGGCTTGCAAGTGCGTATCAGCCACTGGGGGGGCTCTTCCTCTCCTCTTCATCCCTGAATAACAGGCCGACTGTAGGGGATTTGTGTCCCAGGCGTTTGGCGCAGGTTGGTTTATTTTCCCAGTGAAAAAAAACACTCAAGGCAAAGATGAAGGCAGACGAAAGAACTGCAAAATTAAAGGACTGCATAGCTGCGAAAGCATGAAAGTGAAAAAGGTGCAGTTAGTGGCGTGTATAAAGGATTGGAAGGGAGGAGAGCCCCCCCGTGGGGCAACAAGCCAGCGAGGAACCGCAAGCGCTCCATTCGAAAACACACAGCTGTGTGTTTGACCCCCCCTTCATAAATATAGAAGGTTGGTCTCTTTACCCCTGCACTGCACCCCCCCCACTCTCATCCTGATACCTTAATGATGAATAGGGCAGAGGGCAAACACGGTGCACAGGCGTCTCTTTATGAGGCCGACGCACACCTGCAGAGGAGACACTTCGTCCATCAGGGGGAGGAGACCGGGGTCAGCATCCCGGCACGATGCATCAAGTCAGGGATCAATACAGCCGAGTATGAACGGCTGTTAATCGATTATAGATTGAAACGGTGGAAATCAGAATGAAATGAATTCCGTAGATACATTAAATGCATCCGTTATTCGGCTTCCTGATTTGGCTCCGGATCGCCTTCATATTTCTGTGGACGTAATCGTGGGTATTGATCAAGATCAATGGGTTGACAAATGTTTGACGTTAAATACATTTTCCAGTCTTCCTTCCAAATGAATGTTTCTTCTAAAATGAATCAGCCCCTGGAGGTTGCATCTTGACAGGACTCTCTGTCAAACATTTGGAATCGTCTCCGCCCTGGAGGTGAGGAAATTCCTGATCAAGCGGTCCGGAAAGGAATAACAAAGATAAATTCAATTCACAGCTAACAAGGGGGGGGGGGGGGGGGGGGGGTGGAGGGAACCGACAACACCTCCCGTTCTTTCTGAGGCCGTCTCAAAACGCTGCCTTGCTGAATGTCATATTATTCCCATTTTTATTGATTTTCCTGACAGGAAAAGTAATCAAGTCAATAGCTTCAGCATGCTTCAGCTATAAATACCAATCACATCATTTATCTGCCTTCAGAGTGGAAAAACAAGGAATAAATACAGAACGCAAGCCAAAAAAAATGACTGATACCCTTGAAAGAAAAAAGATCTCGACGGGAGGCAGGAAACGAAGAGAGAAAGGAAGAGAGGGAATGTTGTCGACGTCGGGATCCCAACATAATGGGAGCAGATCTCAGCCAATAAAAACGCAATATGACTGATTGCATATGAGCAAGCCAATTAGTTTGGAATATCATGCGATGAATGGAGGAGGAGGAATGCTCCTTGTTGAATGGACCCGTATTTTCTTTGGGGGGGGGGGGGCTTGTTCACTGCAGGAACTGTGAATGAAGACTTCTGTGAGACAGGAAGCAGATCCAAACTTATCCACATGGAAATTCGATTTGTCTTTCCCAGCACCGCTCCAATCCTCAGAACGACCTCCTATACAGGTAACAATGCGAACCTTTAGGGCTCCACAGAGAGGTTCTGTTCCGGTTCGAGGCCGGGGGGGGGCTGCTACAGAGGGGTCTTCAGTCTCCAGCTGGAGGTCCGGACCTACAGTATCTCTGGCTGTCGGCTCCTGGCAGAGCACGCAGGAACTGCTGCTGGATGTGGCTGCAGATGCGGTGAAGCCAAAGAAATCTGGGGGGTGGAGGTGGAGGTGGGGGTGTTGAAGTTTGCTGTGCGTGAAACTCTGCACATTCACTGCGGAAGGAGAGAGAAACGGCAGAGCTGGGTCAGAACAAGAACCCCAAAGAATGCGTGCAGAGGAACGGTGAACGCCCCCCCCCCCCCCCCTCACGGCTGAAGGACGAGCCGACAGCTCATTCATAAAATAAAGAAAATCCGCACACGGCTTCTTTCCTTACTTATAACGATGCGTGTGTCTTAATTATGTACAAGAAAAGCATGCAAAATGTTGAACCGCTCCAACCCGACTTATCTTTTCAGGGGCAATCAAATCGAGGACTTCCGTCGGAGATCGGTTTTGCGTAGATGTTCGAGGCTATACTCACAAAATCACGAAACACAACAAACGTGAAAGTAGAGAAACGGTTTTCTCAAATAAAGTTGAGTTGTGTGTTTATGAATCCCTCATTACTCAGAGAGCGGCGACTGTTAAATGCTGTTGAGAAGTAAACTCGTTCGCACACTGTCATGTCTGTCCTCGGGAACGCCGGGCAGGTAAATCCGGTTCCCGTTCAGACGCACTGGCTCCTCCTTTCTCTCTGCAGCTCACGGAAACTATGTTGCTGACCTTCAGCGACTGCTTTAAGTAAACATTTATTTCCAGTCCAAATTGTAAAAGCAGGTTTTCACATCTCACAACGGCGGTCCTGTCCTTATCGGCGGGGACGCTAAATGCAAGCAAACCGCATTTCAGACTTCGTACATTTCACTCAGGTGGTTTGGCGTAATTAGATTGCACATATACTGTACTGTTTGGATTCGCATTGCCCTGCTGCTGCAGATTGATGAGTCAGCAAAAAAAAAAAAAAAAAGTTCTGTTTAAACGACCTGAATTTATTCATGGCCTCCGGCAAATATCAAAGAAAGAAGATGCCAAAGAAAATAACGGTTTTAGAAATGGCTAGTAGCAATTCTGTAAAATGGGCGAGCTACAGTTTCATTGATAATAACTGCATTGATAATCAGGGTCTCTTCCACAGGGGAAATGTTGGATGCGTTTTCAGAATTCTTTCATTTTATTCGCGGACAATTAGAAACTTCTGGAAGGATGGGATTTGTTTGCCCAGCTCTTCTGGTGGGAATCCAGAATCCTGGGCGTTCTCAGACCAGCCGAGAGACGTAGGTCTTCCCCATGGCCTCCTCCTGGTGGGACATGCCCGGGGCGCCTCCCCAGGAGCTCCTCACCCTGTCTCTGAGGGTGTCCCAAGCCGGGATCTCATCCTCTCTGTCATCACTCGTCCACATGAACGGGCTAAACACCTTTAGGCTTGAGGATTTCTCCGCATCTATTTTCTAAGTACCCCCCCCAAACTGATCCTCCTAATGGGACTCTGCTGCATGTTCAAAGACGGGGATAGAGAGATTCCTCAGGACAGCGCTGACTTTACAATCCATAAGATGGCATTAGGGCGAGCAGGTGTCATCACCATTGGTTCAGGCCCCAGCAGCTGGAAAACGAGAAGGAAGAAGGGTTTCGAACATCTGACCCAAACATCTCCCTCTCGGGTTTATGAGCATCAGGAAAGCGACTGGGAGGAGCGGGGCTCTCATGCCCAAAAATACCCGCTTTGATCGCCCTCGCCAAAGCCGCCCTTGAGCTGTTTCACACACGGAGAATAGCTCTCCTCATCAAAACGTGCTTGAAAGGGGGCGAGAACACGGGGAGGCACTGTAGGTGAGAGGAAAGAGAGCGTCAGAGAGGGTCAGGCGGGGTTGGGCTGCATACGGCGTTCCTTCATGACCAAAACACGTTGACTTTTATAAATGAGATCAAGGCCCGGTCAGCGTCCGTGAGGGGGTTCTACAGGAACCGGCCGTGAGACGGCTGAGGCTGCAGTTTGGATTATTTCTCATGGTCAATGGCTATAAAATGTCTTGATTTATTGGATCGTCTTCATGCAGGTTTTTTTTTTATTATTATTATTATCACCAGAGACATTTTTCTATTCTGAAAACACAGCATCCGAAAAGGTTCGAGGATCACTGGGTCAATATTTTTCCACTTATATCTGGCTGCTTCCAAAAGCTGATGGAAAAGGAATGCATGCTTTCCTTTTTTTCAGTAAAAATGCGACAATGCACCCAACCGCGCGGTTTATATTCCCGTTGTCATCCCGCCATTTTATTCCTGAATGTAAACAGGGCGGAAGAACGGCGGGAGCAGCGGCAGCGGACTGCCTGGGAGGACTGTCAAGGTTTTCCTGCTAATAAAAACCAATGTGGAGCTGGTACGGACTCCCGGCTCCAGGAATGCATCTGCAGTAGAGGACGGCTGTAAATCAGGCATGTTTTCATCTTCATGTTCGGCAGCAACCTGCGGCCACGTGGCTTCACAAGAATGTTTTTCTTTTTCGGATACACATGAAGCAATGCCGGTGCTGATATTTAGTTAAACCTATTTGTTGCGGCATCTGCCTCTAGAATGCTGACAGCAAGACGTCAAGGCTAGGCTTTTGTGTCCATCATAATGTTTCAATGACTTTCAATGATTTTAACATTAAATCCCATTTATGGATTCAAAAATCAGTTAAAAACACAAATCAACTCCGATTTACTTTTACTTTTCGTGGTTGGTGTATAAAGACACCAAGCGCAACTTAGAACCTGTTGATGATCCGAATCACCATGTGGACGGCGTAGATCCAGTTAGGAGGGGAATGAGCTGCTCTGCGCTCTCTGAGTGCTTTTCTAGCTGCCATTTGTTCTTGATCTCCAACCAAACTGAGCATTCTGAGAAAGTATAATTTCATAATAGTTTTATCTGGACATTCAACTGACAGATCTAATATTGAATACGTTTGGCTGCTTTGGATCTTCTCCGTTTTGTCGGAATCGTTCGACTCACAGGCTTCCAGGTAAATCGGAGCATTTAATCATTTCCCAAACGTTAAGCTAGTTACACGCTCGACGTAGCATCGCTGCCTCACAGAGGAAATACCGCTCATGCCAATCCTGCCCTGTCACAGACATTATATTCAATGATTGGCAGCAGGAGCAATGAAATCATTTATTTATCTGAATTAAAATCTGTTTTTGTGCAGGCACAGGGCGGACAGCCTTCACAGCACGACGCAGAGCAAGTGGCAAACAGAAGCTGAATATTTGACTCATATTTTCAGCTCCAATGACGTTCCCTCATTACGCCAGCGATGAAGAAAGCGTCCTCGTGTTTCCCGTTGGAATGTCTTTGCAGGTTAGTTACATATAAACATCAGACAGGTGACAGTTTCTGTGTCTTAATCAGCTGTCAAGAATGTGACCCCCCCCCCTGCCGGAACAGACACGGCGACGGCTAAACGCCGCGTGGGGTCGACCCGGGATCTCGCGTTTCCTCGTCTTTGTTAAAGTTCAACCTCGACTGTGCTTTGGCACAAACCGTCCAGAGAAACCCGGCGACCCGAGAGAGCGCTCTGAGGCGGCGACAAGCACGTGGAGCATTCCAGCGAGGAAGCCCACTATGGACGGTTTCTGTAAATGCATTCTAGATTCTGTATGCCAATTTGGCAGGTAAAGCAAACATTTTATGTCACCCGTAAACCACCTTCTGAAGGCTTAATAGGGTGAATCCCAGCGGGGGGGAATGATTCGTGTTTTGGGCCAAAAGTGTAAAAGTTTCCTTTTCTTTTCTTTGTATTTTTTTTGCTCATAAAACTGTGCAAGAACTGACCCTAAATGCAACCACATCGGGGGGGGGGGGGGGGACAAGCACCCGCCATGCAGCAGAGTCATGCTTCCTGCCACGACGAAGAGGAAGACGATGTCTCAGCTGAGGGACAAGGAAAGATGGACGGCCGCTACCAAGCAGAGATCAAGCAGGCCGGAAAAAAGTGACAGGAAGGACATCTAACAATGAGACAGGCTGGAAAGGGTGTGTGTGTGTGTGTGTGTGAGTCTGGCTCTCCACATGCGGCTGATCAGACCACAACATCAAGATATGAGCTCGTCTTGTCAGAGGCCCATTGTTTCCATCCATGTTTGGTCGTTTCACAGCTCGACTGGAAGCTCGTTGCGTCACGGACGGCAGGATAGCTCGCTACAGGTTGTGTTTAAGAAGGTTCGTCAGCGCGGAATCCTCGTTTGGGACACACTTTTGGGATGGAGTTGCACCAAATCCTCATTTTTAGCAGTCAAACGGCGCTAAATCCAGAATCTATTTAAATCTCGTCGTGTGTCACTGCGATGGAATACGTTGCGTCGGCCTGTCAGATTATCGGGATGATGTAATTACCTGTAATCCGTATTACTGTGTGCCACACATTAAACGACTCGACGCCTCTGTCCATTAAACTCCCTGCAAATGCAAGAACTTTGCAGCGAGTGCGAAAGCTGTAGCGGCCAAAGCCGTTGTGGAAGGTCGGCCACAGGCCTGCAGTATTCCAGGAATGCCCGCAGGCGTACGAGGTGACCAGAGGAACCGGCCAGACTGAACCAGAACCACAAAGTGACCCATTGTTCTATCTGGCACCGAGCCCTACTGCTGCCTTCCACGCTCCGCATGTCCCAACTTAAATCCCAATTATTATTAATGATCACATCAGCACTTATCGCAGGCTTACATAAACCCCCCCCCCGGCCCCCGACCTTCTGCGTATACACTCATGCTGAGTCACAACAAACTTATCTGTCCGAGTTCCCAGCGTGACTTCCTTCCTCTGTGACCCGTCACAGTCCGGAACACGAAGCGACAACTTCAATTTATCCTCGGAATAAAAAGTAGAACATCTAAAAAAACAAAACTGGGAATCCTACAAAAAAGTTCCTATAAACTTTCAGAGTTCATGTGATCTCCCCGCCCTGATTGCCTTCACCTGTATGTGTGTTAGCCCCGCCTCCTGTTCAGTGCTGCCCAAAGCGGTCCAGAAGGCTGACGGCGCCTCCTGAACATCTCGCGACCGAGGCAACGGGTTCAGAGAGAGCTCTTCTAGAGCTCTAGTCCATCGGCTCTTGCAGACAACCTGCATTATGCATCACGGCGTTCCGGTCGCAACTCCTGGGATCGTATTAGTGTCGCTCTGCGTTAGTGGAACAGCAGGTCAGACGTTCCGATGAGCAAGCGGAGACCCAAAATGGCCTTGCAGTGCGCTCTCATGCATTCGACACGGTAAAAAGATCCAACAGGCCAGGCCCATAAAGTCCGTCACACCCTGCGGTTCCTGGTGCTGGACGGCGGTCCTCTTAATGTCCTCTGCACATGTCCAGTCGGGGTATCAAAGCGTCCCCTAGGTCTTTGTGAGATACGGATATTTTACAAGGTGATGGAAGTGGAAAGAAAGCTAGTGATACTAAAGCTAGCAGGAATAAAGCCTTAATGAGAATGTTTTTAAACAACTAAAAACAGCTTCAGTTTTTAATTATAACAAAAGAAAAGCGAGTTCTGTATAAAGTAAGATGCTTGATTTGCATCCAAATCAGTACTTTAACAGTATTGATTGGGAACTATTGGAACAGCATTGGGAACTAAAAGCAAAGACTTTGCAGATTGAGCTTCTTAATGTGTTTTGGACAAAAGCTGCAGAGTAAAAGGGAAATCATTTCCATTTCCACCCGACTCAAAGGAATTGGATTAGAAATATCGCAGTCAAATGAAAATGGTTGATCTGATTCACAATAATCTGTAGAATTTTCCCACAGTTTAAATATACCATGGCAATCGCATTTAATCCAGGATAGAAAACTCTCCAAGCATGTCACGGCGATCCATTCGACAGAACTAACGGCCGACACTGCTGTCGGATGAACGTCGGCTGACGCCAGCAGCTCATCCGCTGGTGGACGATAACGTCATCTGTCGGTCATCTCGATGCGACAGGAAACCGACATTTCCCGTTTGTGCCATGTTACCTTCAAAACTGCTGACAAGCACGCCGCTCCCATGTCAGTGTTTTATAATCGTCCTGTCAGAAGACAAGGCTGGGATGAAGGAGCTGACTTTGATGGACGGCGCTCAATTGCTTTCCTTTTACTGGATTCGATCATCGAACATCGAGTAAAAACACACAGAACACAAAGCCATGGGAGGAAGTTGGAACAATCAATAAACAATCATCCAGCAAGGACTCTGCGGATGAGATTGGGAACGTTCCTACATGGATAGGGACAAACAGGCCGATACGCAAACGCGCAAGTGGAATTTCGTTGGTTTGAGTCCCCTCTATCGCCACATGCTTCACTGTGTCCGGACACGTGCGTGTTCTTATCGCCTGCCTGCGTAGCTTGCCGGCTTTCTCATCCACACACACACACACATACACACACTCCAATCTGCTCCACAGCGACCTTCCCGGGCCACCCACCTCACTGCCTAACAATCCCAAGTCTGTTGCTGGAAGCGGCATGGCAGCTTCCCGCTGTGGGCGCCATGCTGCAAAGCCACAATCAATTATCACAGCATGGGGAGATGATGTGTTGCAGATTAATGATTGGTCTCCTGAGAGTGATGATAAACAGATTGTTTTTTGAATCTTTAGCACTCCGTCCTAGAAGGCCCCGCCTCCTCCTCCCTGGCCGCAAATACATTAGATTAATTCTCCGACCACTGCTTTAAAAAAGGTCTGGGAAAACATTTGAATATATTACATTACATTACATCTTTTATATTGTTTGAGCAAATCGCATCTGAAGGGAAAATGCAAAATGACCTCTTGTAGGTCCCTTAAAGGAATCATCCCAAATATTTATCATCCACTGGGATTGATTAGGATCACAAAATGAAGTCCGCACAAGAAAAGCAGTCGGGCACCTCAAATGACCGTTTGACCAGCTCGACCATAAATCTCACATCTTCAAGGATTCTCTTCATTCGCATTTTGATCTCCGGCCAAAGGCGTCTATTACAGGGGCGGGGGGTTGACGGTGTTTCTCCTCACTCGGTAGGCTTCCACGCATCAGATGAGCGTAATCCAAGGCAGCCTGGTCTGGCACAGACGCCGCGAGCCGGATCCACCTGAGGTGGTTTTTCAGACGACCGGATCCACCAGATGGAAAGGAAACCGTGTGATGTGGTACGAAGAATATTTGAAGCTTTGGTTCGGCTTCATAGATTTATTACACAATATTACATTCATTTGAATGGTTAGGATTTTAATTGCACATCAATGAGGTGTGCCCCCCCCCCCAATGAAGCAGCTTCTTTGCTCTAATGAATTTGAGGTCTGCAGATAAACTATTTCATTTGTCAAAATACTCTCTTTTTTTTAATCAATCTTAAAATGCACTGCGGTGTCATAGAATACACGAAGCAGGTACTGTACGTTACATTCTCTCACAGCGATGCGTTCTAATGTGTCCTAAAAGTCGATTTGACATCTGCAGTACTCTTCGTGACCTCGTACTCGCTGTCAGAAATACACTCTTATCTCCTGTTTTGCTAGATCTGTCCTCAGAACACAAGCGTCAGTTCTCAGTCCACCCTCACAAGACAACGGTTTACAACGGCTTTAAATGTAGTGGCGTGCGGATAAAACGTTTTAACTCATCAGCCGCTGAACTGTAGCGATTCACACAATGATGAATGAATAATCAGGGGCACTCACACAATCGCGGGATTAACTCAAATAACAAACACCTGTAGGCTGAGGTTAAAAATAACATGAAATATTGCTGTTCACAACTGACCTAGAACGTTTGGCCTGACAGCTGCACTTTTGTTTAAGTCCAGCGGTCAGATATTTAATTCAATCGGTGTAACGAAATGCTCGTACCAGAGTCCTGTCATCCTTTGATTGGACTGGAAGTGCAACAGTAATCCCAGAAAACGTCCCAACCTTTGGACACAGTAGATTAAAAAAATAAAAGAAAGACTGATGAGCTGCAAATTTGCCAGTCAAAATCAAAGGAGCTCAGGAGCAAAGGTCGACCTCGGAGATATTCAGCCTCATATGTTATAAAGGGGTGGGGGGTGGGGGGGGGCGCATTTAGCTGATGCACACATGAGGAAATCCCTCTGCTCACGGTAAAACCCGTGGATTAGTTTAAGTAACCAGGGAATGATGCCTGGAAATATAAAACATGGCGGTTGACTTTGTCTTTGTGCACCGTAACAACACACCTTCTTGTTCCCATACATGTGAAGGATTTTGATTTTCGGGTGAACCGTCTCTGGAAATCCTTTAAATACGAGATCTACTCCGATTAGAGATAATCCGAGCAGCTACTATGTTTCCATTCTAAAATACAAATTAGCCATCGGCTCACGGGAGTCACAGTGTTGGAAGAAACGGCGCCGGCTGAGCTGCAGAAAACATACAGGCCCGAAGACAATGCAAATTTCACAAATAGGTTTTCAGGTCAAGACTCTCCGGCAGATCGGTGAAAGCACTGACTCGGGCTGGAGCCTTTTCTGAGAAGCCTCCTTTCCTGGATCAAAGGCAAATTTGTCGAAACTGGCCAGGAACACAAGGATTTAGTTCCTGTGATGCATCAGGCCCATTAGGTACCAATTCTTTATGCCGCTTGAGGGAATTTCACCCCGTTTTTTTCCGCAGCCGCATCTTTGACTCTCCTGGATCGTTTCCACGTCTTTCTAATCTGAATGGGCAGGACTAGGCCAACGTGGATTTGGACATCTAAAAGAATAAATATTACAACAATGGAAAACATATTTAGGTTACAGGCTGGTGAGATTTAGACTTTTTTTTTTTTAATGGTATTCAGACCTACAAATTGTAATTTCATTCCACATAGAAAAAACCAGGGGAAGACCTTGAGAAAGCTTCTCTCATCTCGTCCTTCTGTTTAACATCACAGCTCTCGTGTTAAATCTATTGACCCTCATCAGCATTGGAATTTGTTGATAAAGGCTCAGACACAATAATAACCTCGGGCGCAATTATAGGCTCTATCTGATAGTGAACGAGCACATCTTATCAGTCTTTAAGAGCTCGACTCTGGTCATGATCAAGGAAGAGTGCTTCCGTTTACGACTGTCGCTGCAGCGCCGCTACGCTAAACAGCTGATATGTGGCCTTGTGGTGGTGTGTGTGGGGGGGGGGGGGTGCAAGGAAGCCAGACTCCTCCGTTGTGCATCAAAGATAACGGGCCATCCTTACAACCCGGGTTCCGGCTGTTGACCCCGAGTACTGCTGGAATAAGATTGACGGGACTTTTAAAGCCCGTGCACGTTAAAATAGATTGAGACACGAGGTTGTTTGAGGGTGGAATTTGGTGCTTGGTTTTAGAGCTCAATGGGAAAAAGCTGTTTCATCAAGCTCTAGCAAACGAGTGGCCGGGAAGACCTCTTCTACTCCTAAGCTGTAGTTTATTTCTAATAATTTAAGAGTGGAGTATCACTTGTTCTCATCTTAGCTAGTCCGCCATTAAAAAGAAACTGAAAACATACTTTTATTCATTGGCGTTCGAGGCGGAGTGACACTGTTGCCTAAGGTTCACTCTTTATTCCTTCTATACTTACGTTTTCCATTTTTATTTCGTGTTAATTCCATTTTTTTATGCTTTAATCTTGTCCGTGCACAGCACTTTGTGTCAGTTGTTGTTTAAAAGGGCGCTACAAATCACGTTGAGTTGAGTTGTCCAATAGCACAGCGGCACGCCCCCCTTTGTTAGCCGCTAACCTTTTTAAATATGTGTAGCTGTGCTTTTTACACACCATCCTCCTCGCTGTTACTTAGCAGGTCCACCAACCCTTATTCCACCACCTCATCAGTTGCAGCAGAGTCATCGGCCGCCACCACCACCAGGACCTGGACACTGTTAGGGAGATTTATCTTGCTGCCCTAAAGCACCAAAGACGCATGTGATGCAAATCGGCTCACAATTATAACCACTGATTGGGCTGAACGCTCTCATCCAACAGTGAAAGGAACAAGAAGCCTCGATACCAGGCGGAGGAGCAGCCAGACTATAAATCATTTAATTGTAAGCAGAACGGAGATGCCCTTCTGAAACAGCGACGTCGCTTTTCCACTGCAGTCGGTTCCACTTCACGACACAGTGATGAGATGACGGAGGCGAGCTGCGTCAAAACGAGAAGGCTTTGTGGAACATTGTCGATGTCACATGGATTTCCATGAAGTGCGACATCCCGGATGATACACTGTCTGCACTTCCTCCAAATGTAGGGGCAAAGGGTTGAAAACTAACTAAAAAGAGTAGAAAATTAAGAATAATCCTGCGTCGCCATCATCATTTTAGTTTGAGACAAGAGAAAAACAAAGGATATATTTACCAAACTGTTGATCGCGCTGTTTATCCGCGTATTGGCTCAGGCAGTGGGAAACCCTCGAGGCCTATTTAGTTGAAGCCAGTGCTTGCTTTTTAAGTTGGCAAGCGCTGCGGTCATATCGGAGTAGAGGCCTAACTGGATGCGGCTCCAGACAGAAGCTCGGAGTGGGAGACAGCCAGATAGTCTGAGTATCAGCGCAGGGGCACGGTGCGTTTCACCCGCTGGAGATTGCTCCCTAGTCCCATAAGTCTCAGCCCCACAGGGGATGAAGCCCAAAAATAAAAAAGCAATGTGCAAAGATTCATTTAAAATCGCATCACATACATTATTAAAAAAGAGCTCCTGCAGCTGTCGTTCTCCTGTGGCCTTTTATTTATTTTTTATTTTTTTACATCAATCATCACGCTGCATGCGCGTGCAGTTCAGGGTAAAAAGCGCGGGATATTAGTTTGCGTCAAAAATGTGGGAATTGTAATATTTTTGAAGGGACATGGAAAATCGATACGCTACGCAATGTTATTTTCCATCTTCTGCTGGCGCGCTTTCAAAGCCGCTCTTTGGCGGATCTCTGCCTCGGTGAGATGCTGGAAACGTCCGAGCACTGCCAAGGACATTCTAGTGATAAAAGTGAATCAGGCTGGAACGACTCCGATGGACTTCTGAGAATCACAGACCTGACGTCTAATTAATCAAACTTCAGGTGACGGGAATGTAAAAAAAAACAAAGTGACTCGGGGAAATTTCATCTTCCACATTCATCAAACGTCGGTGCTGAAAAACAAACAGCTGGTGGCCTCAACATTGTTATTATTATTATTAATAAGGATCATAGATATCTTTTTGGCTGATTCACTGCTCTTTAATCATATATTTGCTCTTTTGAGCAATGCTGCTCTCTTAGGAGGGGCAAACCTGCAACTCGCCCTGACTTATTTTAATTAAAAAAAATGTGATGTGACTTGCTGTTGTTGCTGAATAAAAGCGGGAGTAACACACACTTTGTTGCGTGCGCCTAAGGTTTCACGGGCGGCTATGATGAGATGCCCCGAGCGATGAGCGGCGTGCGAAGAGATGGCGTTGGAGACTTTCTCCCAGCTGACTCACCTTTCATTTACAGCCTTTCATCTCACGGATGCTTGGTTCAAATGTCAACTCTTGGCGGTCTCGAACAAGAATCATCATCGTGTGATGACAAGCACCACAAACACACAAAGCAAGAGGCGGGCCAATGTAAGCAAAGATGGGGAGAGCGCTAATGATTTTTGGGTGAAAATATTTCAGACATATTCATGGCGTGCTTCGTATGAGACAGAGCGGAGCGACCATCAGACATGATCCGGCAAGCCGGAGCGTCTGTGATGGGACTGAGTCAACACAGACGTGGATTGATCAGACGCCTCATCGTTTAGCAGACTTAATGATCGGATGACAGCCGGGCTGAGTGTCACAATTAAGCTCTAATTATTTTGTGCAGTTTGGATACCAACCTTCCACAGTGACACGATCTCAAAGGAATTAAAGCCTGAGTCACACGAACAGGAGATGTTTGGAGTTTTAGTCTTGCACTGGTGAAAAAAAGAAAACAAAAACACTTTATTAGTCACTAGTAATCTATTACATTTAGATCACCGTTTTGCCATTTCTGGAAATGCACCTTCCAACACTAATTGCACACGTTTCAACAATAAATTTAAACATAGCCAATAAGCAGCTCTTATTTACTGGAGCCAAAATAGCACAAGCATAGCTAACGGGCGCTAACAATTGTTAAAACTTTTTTTTTTTTTTTTCCATTTCATTTTCTAACCGCTTATTCCGTTATTGGGTCGCGGGCCAAGCCGGAGCCAATCCCAGCAGTCAATGGGCGAGAGGCAGGGGACACCCTGGACAAGCCGCCAGTTCATTGCAGGGCAACACAGAGACAGACACATCAGCCACACTCACACTCACACCTACGGGCAATTTAGTGTCACCAATCAGCCTAGGCAGCATGTCTTTGGTGGTGGGAGGAAGCCGGAGAACCCGGAGAGAACCCACACAGACACGGGGAAAACACGCAAACTCCTCACGGGATGGCCACAAGCCGGAGACGAACCCACGACCACCTCGCTGTGAGGCAACAGTGCTTACCACTGCGCCACCGAGCCGCCATTTGTTAAAACTTTATTTGTTAAAATATTTGTGGTGATAAATTTAATGAATACAGTCTTTATATTTCCACATAGCTTTATAACAAATCTACACTGACAAGTATTTGCCTGAAACGGTTAACGAGCAAACAGTGACTTTAATGTTTGGGCTATAAACAAACGCTCCCTTTGACACACGCGGCCTTGAGGCGTTAACAGGCGCTAACAGTCAGAACACTGTTATGTCTGCTGTGCGTCTCAAGAGCGAGACAGGAATGCACGCCGGGGCTATTTTAAGATTTTAAACGAACGCTGGGCTTCTGCGAGATCTGACCCTGAGAAACTCTGACGTAATACCGTCAATATTTGGAAGCCCGCTCTTCTTCTGTCGTTGACTCCCTGACTGCCCTCATAGTGATCGGTCTGAGGACACCGCCTTGTCGCAAAAAAAAACACACTACACACACGTCAACAGAACGCGACGCATGTTTAACGACCTTAGCTTCTTTCTGGGCCTTGATGTACCGAGCCAACCCCGAAATACGACATTTTCTGAAAGAAAACTGAATTTATAAATCACACATGAAAGGGATATTTATGTTTCCACGAATAGGTGAGCAAACGGCGCTAACAAGCGCTAGTTCATCTGTTTTACAGCCGCCTGGAAAAGAAAGCTGCCCAGGCATGCCGCTTTTTGGCTCATCCAGTGTACATTATCAAATGTAAAACAACTAAGGTCAGAACGGTCGTAGGAAAATGGTGGCTAATGAGCTACCATGGGACAACCAAAGGGTGTGGACGCTGCCGTCCTCATCTTGTCAGAAGAATCATGGTTACACTGAAGCTTCTGTGCCTTGTCTGGAAAGATTTATGTTGGGAAACCAACAATAAGGAGGTCTAATTGTAGAATTTATGATAATTGGATTTTGATTTCGACCCAAAGCATACGGACTTTTGCCCTCTTAATGTCCAAATCATGAATGGGGAGGTCTGAGCAGCCATTTGTGAGCACTCAGCAGTTCTTGGCTCGAATGTTGCGTCTCCATTCATCCGCCAAACCAGGGGGGGGGGGGGACAAGATGAGAGAAGAGTGCCGAAGCTCTTGAGCTAAATTTTAGTTCCAAATCTTCCAATTGCTTTGCCATTCCTTGTCTGACTTTATTTTAAAGAATGCTTGTTTGGTCGATTATTTTTAATGTTGTAGCCACAACTCAGGCTTATCTCATTCCAGCCGGGAGTCACAGCTGCACAAATAATTTTGTGCGTTTAAGGTCATGCGTATTTGCCGTTAGCTGCTTAGAAAACGAATGGAGTGACTGTACCTCTTTTTTGTTGTAGTTTCTATGTTAGCGCTGTGTAAAATATAATGTTTTACAGAGGGTTACCTAGACAACAAGACAATAAGAATTCGAGTCTAGGCTCCTGGTCAAGAATTAACGCAAAGTGTCATGCAAAATCAAAAGTTAGTTTGTTTTGTTGCCATTTTTGTCTTTGGATAGAGCTAAACCATGAGTTTTCAGTTTTTGTGCTAAGCTAAAACAACTGGCTGCAAGTCCATGTTTCTAATTTACATGACACTAATAAATATATTCATCATCATCATCATCACACACGAGTCAGGTATCGATTTTCTCATGTGACGCTTTTAATGGATATGATCAATAAAGTTCATTTTATTTCATCTTCTGAGCATCGGACGGACATTTTTACGCCTCATTAACACGCTGATGCCAATTAGCTTTCTTTTAAGTCATTGCCAGACTCTGGAATTGTATAACAATCAGTGATGATGTAGCAGATGTATTGCTGCTTGCTTGTAAAACAGCTGCACTTTGAATTTAAGCTAAAAAGTGCAAAACCAGAGGATTGTCTAACCGAAAAACAAGCTCCACTTTGAACGCAGGATGAGAGCGTAGCTCGCCACACGTTGGCCGCTGGTTCGGCTGAGCCGCCTAGGCTGCGGGATGGTAAGTAAATTAGCCTGATGGCCGTTCTGAAGCTGAATAATGACTTCGCTGCTCTCAGCTTTCTGAATCCAGATCACACGATCACTGAAGCCCCCCCCGGTGCGTTATCACAGCAGGCCGAGGTAAACACAGCAGGTTGAAAACGGTTTACCTCGGGTTTGTTTGGAATACCTGTGGATATGCAGGATAATCATTGGTTGAATGGATTGTGTCAACGTGTGCCAGTCTCTGCGGGAATGCAATTGTGTAACATCATGGCATACAAAACAATCGGGGGGGGGGGGGCTCGCATTTGAGTCGTAAATCGAATTGCATCCAATCCCTTGCACATGAAAAACACATTGACCTACATTTACCTTGAATGGCAGCATTTCATGTAAATAAACTCCTGGAGCTGAACGGCTTCCAGCTCCGGGAAGAAAACTCGGAAGCACGGCTTTTATTCCCGGAGCTGGAAGCCATTCAGTCCATCCATCACCCTTGGACTGAAACACGGCTTGCCTGTCCCGGATCCGTTCCTCCATATGTTAGCGATTAGCATCAGCCGACTTCTGTTCAGAAAGGTAATTAGCTCTCCTCGTGCGCCGCCTGCTCTGCATGCGCACCAGAGGCTGCCTGCCAACGACCGGCTGCCGGGCCGATGCTGCGTCTTTAACGGACCAATAAAGCAAATGCAACTTTGGCAATGATCGCGTCTCATTATGTAGTCCGCTGTGTTATTCATAGTAACTTTGTTCTTATTGCTTGTTCATGCGTTTATAATGCCTCATTAGGCTTTCTTTAAAAGCAGCAGGCGTTTGAATCGATATCAAATTTACAAGTTGAGAGTTTTTGGGCATTGAAGAGAAGCAGATTTTAATGTTAGGGTTGGCAGTGAATGTTTGGGTTTCAAAAAACGTCTTTAGACGTGAACGGCACTCAAAGAGTTAAAAGGCATAATACATATCATTTCGAGTTCTAACTGAAAATGGCAGAACATGTCGAAGTTCATCCCAAACTACATCAAGGTAAACTTTGTGCATGCGATTGATCGATGTGAGCGATATTTTTGGAGTTCCGTGGAGCTGTAAACACACACACACACACACACACACACACTCTCTCTCCTAGGCCCCGTGGACGGGATACCTTCTCGAATTCCCAAAACAAAATTAGAAGGCATCTGTTTAATCTCAGACCACCGAGCCTCAAACCCATTCCTCATTATCCAATATTTACAGACTGTATGACAGATTACAGATTACATAACAATCACCTGCGAGCCAGAAATGATTCTGATATATTTTTACTGCACAGATTGTTTATTGTGCGAGGCGATGAGGAAACGTGCTAATGAAGCAGCGCTAGCACGTGGACAGGCCATGCTGCCTCGAACCCTCGCGCTCCTTAGCGGAGGCCGGATGAAACGCGCTCTACTTAACATGTGACTTGGCGAAGCTCTCGCCTGGCAATGGATCATTCTGTATAGATATCGGACAAAGTGATCTGTCTCATGGAGAGGCTTTCGATCCATGGCCGGTTTATGCCATGAATAAATAAATAAATCCGTAATGATAACTGAACTTGGCTCGACGCTGACGATGTTTTTCCACTACTTACAATAAATCCCTCAACAGACACCGGCTGCCTTGCAGCAGATCGAGGACTGAAGGATTAACAGTCATCCCTTCTTTATTTAAACTGCATATGCGATATTAAAGAAATATTTCCTTGCTTGCACGTACACAAAGGCATTCGTGACAGTTCGACAGTCCCACCATTCCTCCGTTATCCTCAGATCTCAATTAGTCGACGGCATCTTTCAACATCAAGCAGCGAGCGTTGGAGCAACGACACAACACTTGTGCGTGTTAGTTTTGTTTGACTCACACTGGGAGTGTTGAAAAGCAACACATTCCATCGCATTTCCTCGTTCGCATGCCTAATTTGGAGCCGCTGTGATTTGCTCTACACACATTATCATTAGCTCTATCAGCAGAGGACCTGCCACTGAAATATTCCGCCTCTCACGCTTCCGAGACCTCGTTTTGCAGATACGATCTTGACCAACGTTACCCTGCGTCTGCCGCTCGAGCGTCGTACCGACGTGCTTTTCACTCGGTCCATCTGGAAAGTGATGGACCAATCAGGAGAGATTATGACCCACTGAGATTAAAAACCTATCCGTTTATGTTTGATTATTATCCGACATCCATCCAGCTGCTTGGGAACTTCTGCTTTTACTCAAATATATGGTGCACTTCTTCCACCAATACAAGATAAATGGCCTTTTCCCTTCCCGTCAGGAAGGTCGTGCCCCAACCCCCCGGCTACAAACATAGCCCGGCTTTTCTTCCTCCTCATTGATTGATGCGCTGGAGAAATAACCAGTTTCTACAAACACGTGCTGCCGCGTTATTAGACATATTGCATCCGGGCGCATTCTGAATTTATCCATCTCTTGAATCTCATACCATTTTTAATTGAATCGTAAAAATAAATGTTGGACAGTATTTTTCATTCCAGAATTGAGTTAGGGGATTAGAGCAAAATAATGCCTATATTTCAATCGGAGCTAACGGCAGCCACTTCACCTTGGGAATGTCGTTCATTTCCTGCTCTGTGTTGTTGGACCCGGTCATGTTTCTGTTCTGTATGGTTTGGCTGAGGCCCTCTGAGATGATCGAGGGCAGGCGCCCGGCTCCAGCTCTTTTATTTCTCATCAGAGAGCAGCGGGAGGATGACAGATACTCCCACGTGGCTAATAAAGCAGCTGGAAAGCGCTCGATTTCCTGCTACTGATTCTCATGAACGACGGGATCCCACTGAGGCACAGACCGGTTGGGCCGGTGCCGAATCGCGCCACAAAAAGCTTTTCAGGATTGATGTTTTTATCAGTCAGCAATCAGAGGCTGCTGTTTTCTGCCCGTCCGTGCACCGTGCGCTTTCGTAGTTACGTGCTGCAAATTGTGACACTTCCTGATGGATAACACAGCATTTTGCTCACACTTAAAATAGATCCCATAATGGCTTCTCCATGACTCCGGCTTGCAGAGAGGATGTTACGCCTCCTCACAAATGTTTGAAGAGCACATGAATGGAGGATCGATTGAAAGTGAACGAAGGCGATTTGTATCTGAAATCTGCTTGTCTGAACATTTATAAGCGGCATTTTAATAAAGCTATTTTCTTTTGTTGGAACTATTCGTTTGAGAGCCGATGGCAGGAACAGATCGCGTAGTTTTGCAATCTGTTGTATTTACGAGCCGAGCAAAGATCGGGACCCAAAAATGCTGAGCAGACAAACGGAAGAATAGTTTTAAATAGTTTCATATAATAAGACAAAAACACTGACAAAACAAGAAACGTGACAAGAGCGGCCCGAGGATACTGACAAAACTGAGAGGCTATTGTGGCAGAGAGCTGCCCAGAGGGTCACGTCTAAATAGGCAGGAGCAAATTAGGTGAGATGTGTAACAGGTGCGCCTCGTTCGGTTCATCAGCGCCTCCGCAGCTGTCTCTCCAAAATGTGGTTTTGGACTGGACACGTACCCCCCCGTCCCGTCACAGAACAGCCGCATCAATCAGCTCACATCTACTTCCCCTCCCCTGCTCCTCAAAAGGGGTTTATGGTCCATTTTCATTACACAAAACCCACCTTTGTCCACCGCAGCCTGTTTCTCGAGAAGTCAATCTACATTTTGGGGGATGGGGGGTACGGGGGGGCAGTCTTTTATGTTGGATGTGTGGATGTTTCCACTGGAATAATAGTTCAGGAAAGCCAAACAGCTCCTACTGCGAGCAAGGTCAGAGGCCTGCCGCTGTTTTGTATATGATGTAATTCGCCTTGTCAGCTGGGGAAAATAGATGGAAACAAAATCTCCAAGCGCAATAAACCGACAAAATGTGAGACGTCACACGTTTAAGGTCGGTGCCTAAACCCGCTGCTGACAAATTCCTCTTGTAGGGGTAAAAATAGCATCGCAGCTGGAGGAGAGGGGCTTCTGTTCGGCCCCACACAAGAAAAGTGGTGACGATCACATCACGGCTCTGAAGCGGCTTCTGATTGGGATCACCCCCCCCCCCCCCCCATTCAACGTAACTGCACAGAATAAGCAGCCAGCGCAACAACGGCTGGTTAACCACAGCAGAACTTTGCTATTGACATAAAATTAAAAAGGAACAGTGAAATATCGTGAAGTTTTATTGAGGCATGTCGTCTGCTTTTATGCATGTACTTCTCCGGTGGCCAAACAGAAATGGAAAGAAATGCAGCAACAAGCAGCCGGTTAGAGGAACGTGAAATCCTTTGTCCTTGGCCTCCTCGTCCTTCGTCTCACGGAGACTTTATGGGCCGTCCCGTACGTTTGAGACAGTCACAGATAGAGGGAGGCAGAGGAACCAAGATAAAGGCCGGACGAGTTAATTAAAAAGTCCATTCCAGGCATAACTGGTAAAGCGGGCCGCGTCAGTGGCTCGTTTTATGTAAGCTAACACCTGAGATCCTTGAAGCATGCAAGAAATGCGGCCAGGTGCTGACGGGCAGCGGCTCGGCCCAGCTTTTTAAAAATGGAAACTCGGGCTCGTTGCGGAATATCGGGGGCTCCGGTGACGGTAACGCCGCCGTGCCCCAAACGTTTCACAGACTAGTCCAAATGACCCATGAAGAAGTTGACATGGTAGAAATTGCAATCCTTGTCACAAGCCCTGACGACACTTAAGTTTGTTATTCAATCGGATTAGCAAGGCTGATACAAAGGGAATAATCCGGGAAAGGATCTGTAGCCCAGATGGTGACGTGGTGGCGTAGAGGTAAGCACTGTTGCCTCACAGACAAGAAGACCATGGGTTCGAATCCCAGTGATCCCAACATGCCGTTCTGTGTAGAGTTTGCATGTTCGCTCTATGTCTGGATGGGTTTCCCTCTGGGTGCTCTGGTCGCCCCCCACACCCCCCACCACCATTGGAAAAAAACCACGCATCTTGGGAACATCATGTCTGCTTCTGAAATTAAAATACAGATTTGATTTCCACTCTCCGATTGCGCCCTTTGGATTCCCTACGTCAAGTCCGTGACATTCCGAGCCGGTCACGCGCTCCAAAGTTGTTGGTCCTTGTAGGGAGATTAGCGGATAAAGAACTGAGAAACTGCTTCTTGTTTGTTTCCCTTGACGTGGCGAAGAACCCCATGGATAAGTGAACCGTGATAAATCAGTCTGGAATTTCAATTCTAAACATGTTCGAGCATCCCGCTGTTAACAAATGCTTGAATGGCTACGTTGTCCTTTGATTGCTGCATTAAATATGAAGCCCAGGCCAGACCGACTTCCCTGGACCACGCCATGATGTCACCAAACAATAATTAGGCACCAAATATTTGTCCTTCTGTCAAACTCCACTGTAAACTGTGTGGGCTTCTGTGGCGGGCATGTAAAAACAGGCAGAAAAGACTTAGTAACCGCAGAAAACAAACTCTCACTCCCTGGGTCTGTCTGTGGCTCCTTTGCTTCTTTCCAATTCCGACCCTTCCAGTTTCAAGATCGAAGAACCTCGCCGAGGTAGCGCAGAATTCCAGGACGGACAAGGTATAAAGACTGGCTTGGAGTCTCTCTCCGGCTGTGAGACTTGTCAAAAATAGAGTTATATAATGGATCTAGGGCAATAAATTGATGGAGCAAAAAAGTTCTGCATCTGGGGACTTTGTGGAAACCAAACTCTGCACTGATTTTAACTTAAGGCTGGAATGCAGGAGAAAATTGTCCCTCTCTTGACCCGTTTAGATGCTTTTGTGTAATCAACGGGACATCAAGCGTAAAACGCTGCGTCCCTGGAAGACCGAGGAGCGGCAAGAACGCGTGCAAATAAAGATTTTAAGGCGATCGTTGCAAAAACAATAATCAGGAAAGCACATGAGGGCCGCTGGTCAGGTTGGCACTGCCACAATAGAAATGAGCTTATCATGCGGGTCGTTAGCGGCGTTAGCAGCAGCGCAGTCTGATCCTATTACGAAGTGTTTCATCATCCTGTCCGGTGACGTTCCTTCCTCTCTTTCGGCTGCGTAGTCTTTGACGGAACGCTGTGGCCTGTTTTTTTTTTTTATATATATTCCAAAGTTTTTAAAGTCTTGAAAGGAAATGAAAGTTGCTTTTTTTCCTTTTTAACCTGTCGGCCGCTCTGTTTCTCCCTCGGCTCTGAAACGTGACGGCGGCGCCACCAGCTAAGGACAACCTGTCATTGTGGCTTACATTTTCCCAAGGATTACTGTCACTGGCTTCTTCCTTTCGGACAATCGTGGCGTCACTCACTGTTCTTGATTACAGTGGCTGGCGGGTCAACGTGGAGGCGATCGCTATTCACCCTCTAATCCTTATTCTTATATCACAGAGAGAGCGAGAGCTCAGCGGATCGTCTCACCGCCCGTCACTCCTCTCACTACTTCTACTTCCATCTGTTGCCTCTCCCATCCCAGTCAGCTGCACAACGGCTCCATTCTCCGGCCCATCCAGTTAAATGCCTGGACAGGCCATTAAGCGCTTAAATGGCGCAAGGAGGCGTGAATGATTTCAAAGCGAAGCAGGGTCCCTCTCTGAGACTTGTGAATGGGTTTAATCGCAGGTTTAATGTATTAGAATCCATTTGATGGCTAAATTGAAGTTGAAATCAAAGGTAAACTGTGTTCTTATGTAAAGCTCTTAGCCGGATTAAACGCGTGTGGCCGTGGGAATGAAAAGAATGTGATCGTCTTGGTTTCTGCGATTGCAGCTTGATAAGCGGCGCAGGAGACTATCAGAGAGTTTTAGCAAGTAAATAAAAATATACTATTAAATAGTAATCGATTACAGTTACTAAGAGGGGAAAAAAATATTTGATTCAAATACCTCCCAGGAGGTGAAGAGGCGATGCGATGCGAGAGTCGCCTTCTGTACCTGTAAATTCAAGTACTCGTCCTTTAGCATGCCGCGAGCCGGCTAATGGCTTCCTCTATATAACCGCCGACTCAGCTGGAAAAACACACAAACACAACAACACGTGTGCACACAGAAGTGCATTCACGCAGGCACATGTGCAAACCTGTCGGCTGTAGTAAAATACACACAGAACAGATCCACTGAGAAACACAGGTGTGTGCGTGTGCGTGTGTGTGTGTGTGTGTGTGTGTGTGTGTGGTTTCCACAGATACCCACTGACCTTCATGCATATTTTATAGCTCTGTGAGGGTCAAAGCTGTTTCCTCTCACGGTGCAAGAATCATTGTTTATTATTAGTGCACAAAGATCTCTTATTTTAGATTTTCAGTTTAGAAGCTATAAGCTTTGTAGCTATAGTTTATTTGCTAACTTGGAGTAGAGTGGAAGGGCCCATTTATGAAGTGGCATTAGGGTTTATTAAACCGGTGCTGGGCTCTGGAAGCCCCTCTCTGATAGAAGATCAAGATTGGACATTCCAGCCTTTGATCTCAGTGCTAGTTTACACCAAGACCACCATAAGGGGAGGAAGGGGAAAACAAGCCTGAAGTAATTATGGCAGACCTCATTTCTCCTGACTTCCTGTTATTGAGAACACGCTGCAAATAGTCTGATAGCACGGTATGAGCGACGTTAACAACGTTTCCTCACTCTGGGTGACGACTACCACTTTGATCTGCAGGGAATAAAACCGTGCATGCTGTCTGTACCGGCAGACAGCATGCACAGGCCGAGATATAGGAAGTCAGGAAGAGAGGGAGCAAAGCATGGCGGATGGACTACAAAGATGTCCTTCCATTGTGCTCAGAGTTGCTGTTGGAGCTGAGGGTAATGCCTGGGCCAAGCAAAAGATCTGCTTCTCCAAAACTCAGAGGTGCATTTCCTGGTCTAACACACAACATGCAAAGTCTTTATTGGTCAAAGGCTTCTTCATTAATTAAAAATATCCATCCATTCTCTTCTGTTGTTGCTTCTAAGATGTTTTTGAAGAAATGCTCTCAGATGACTTTTCAACACGTGAGTTTTGGGCAACATTTTTACGCTTTTCTAACTGCTTTCTCACGTTTAGGCTCATTTTACTTGTCTAATTTTAAATGTCAGGGAAATCATAGAGTTCGTATTATTTCAGTTTCATGTTTTTGCTTCATGCTTGGTCAGAGACTCCGTAGGCGAAAGTCCAGCGAAGTCCTTTCAACTTCACGGTGCGGTACTAAAACGACACAAGCGAAATGAGTTGAGACTCGAACACGTGCTTCATCTGTGGCTAAAATCTTAAATGGAAAGTGAAAAATAAAAGGAAAAGGCACATTGCAATATTTATATTTAATCCCAAATGGTCATGTTTGTGTCTAACATTTCCAATGACCTTGTGGTTTCTCCTGGAGCGCGTTTTTAACAAAATGATGATCCACTGCTGGCGCTCACGCTGTTTTATTTCAATCCAAGCACCATTATAGACGGGGATCTTCCACTGTGATTAGTGGTGAGAGGCTGACAGATAGCACCGGGTGCAGCGCAGCGTGCACTTCACATTTCATCTTGATGGCTCGCAGCGGGTTGCACTTTTAGAATTGGACTTGGAAGCAGCTTCGAGCTGCGATGGTTTCACCATCAGAGAGAATGGGCAAGAATAACGTAAGAAAAATGCAGGACAAATTTGAAAGCCCAAGTGAAACGGAACCTGAGTACCAAACCAAGTTTAAGAAAAGTGTGTGGGTGAGGCTCGGCTCCTGACCATCTGACAGGTTCTCCCGGCTTGTGGCTGGGCTTGATGATCGATTTGTGGCATATCAGGCATCGCCATCATTCTTCTTCTCTAGAATAAAAGACGGATGGATCCCAGTGTACAGAAAGATGCTGCAGCGTCGGATCAGTGTTTGACTTCTCATCAAATAAAAAAAATAAAAAGGAAGAAGGAATGTTATCGGGACGTCACCCAATGAAAACAAGGCGTGTATTTAAATGTGAGCTGGATTTTGAATCGGCCACTTTTCATCAGCAGCAGTAGTAGTTTATTTTATCTGTTTAGCTGGGCTGCAGAGACGTAACGCAAAGCCAGGCGGCTTGAAATCAATTCCTGCTCAAAACAATTTGTCCCTCTATTTCACAAGTATGAACCCCCCCCCCCCCCCCCCCCAAAAAAAAAGTCTCCTCCTGCCAATATTGTGGTCCAACAGACTCCAGCACTGTCACGTCGTTCTATCTCACACTGTTTTTGTTCATGGAGGTTCTTCTCAGTTTTTTTGGGCCTCCACATTTTGTCGGGTTGAAGTTTTTGCACAGTTTATTTTCTAACTGCTTGTTAAGGACTTCTGTGAAATTGTGTTTCCCAGAAAGGCTGTTCACACCTGCAAAAGTTTCACGCATTCAAATGGGAGAGCAAGATCAATCATTATTTCAGCTGAATTCCTCGAGTTTTATTCCCGACAGAAAAAACAGAAAAACTCGAGCCAGACTCCAAACATTGGGACGTTGGTTGAAGTTTGATTCCCTGCACATGTCGACATCTCCTTGCTTTCGCTGCGCCAACCATAACTGTTTTTCTATTCAGGGCATCTTTTAGTTGCTGAACTCTGAAAGTAGATGACTGAAGCCGATGTTATTTTAGAAAGCAAGAGTCTGCAGAGTCTCAGCAAGGAGCAGGAGGAAACCGACCACCGGAGGATCCTGGCAGAACGTGACTTTTGCTTTGGAGAAATGAAAAGTCGGTCTACATTTTGGATTTACTGTGGATTGTTTTCATAGTTTATTTAAAGCCTGTAAAGGCCTCGCAGGAAAAAACAAAAAATAAGCATTGCCACCTCTCTAATCAATCCTCTCTTATTAAAAACACCCAAGTCTTATTCCATACAGATTCAAACCTGCAGATTGATTAATGTTCATTGCAAAAAAAAAAAAACAAGCTTACCCAATCCTGAATTACAATACCGTAAAAGTCCTAATAGAAGAGCACCTTCCTTTTGGACAGAATATTTCTGCTTGATTTTGACTATCAATATGAAATTGATACACATGCTTCAATAAAAACAGCTCTGCATAAACAAACAGATGCCAAAAGAGGATTCTGCATCACCATAAAAACCAAGGTGAACAGCTGGAGCGCATGTGTTTTGGTTATGTAATATGGTATTTATTTGTAAAGGTATTGCTGGTGTGTGCCTTTCAAATTCAAGAGATGCTGATTCAACATGCTGGCCTTGGGCTGAGGACAGTCTTCAAGCCAAATGGCGCTCGACCTGTGGCTGAGGACACGACCTGGTAGTTCCCACATGGAGTACGTTTTTCTCTCGTTGGTTGAATGAAAGGAAGAGATTTGGAGAAATTGAACCCATATTGTGTCGTTACCTCACGGACCTGACCGCCGTATGCAAAAGCACATGGAGGATGAAAGAAGTGAAGTTGGATTTAAGGATCCTCTTAATTCTTAAAATAACCTTAAATTTGTGATTTTCAAACCCCCCCGAAGATTGATCGCAGGTTGTTAAATTGAGTTGCCGAGGCTACTCATCCTCAACTCAGAAGGAGAACCGGAAAAGGAGGTGACTGTTGAATGTTTCGGAAAGGTGGAAATTCAATCCTACACAAGGCTCACTGGGTGCTGGTGAAAGACAAGACACCTTTAACCATTTGGTATTAAGATTTGCGTTTGTTTCCTTCGCGGCTGTTGTAGCCTAATATAATACCCAGGCTGCGTTAATAATCATACCTCAGCAGGTTTTCCTATCCTCGGAGTCCTTAAGCATTCCTTAGTCGTGACCATGACACACTTTCACAGAGATCAGGATGACTCCCAGGCCAAACACAGCTCCCTCCTGACAGCTTCATCCCCAAACAAATGATGACTTGAAAAGATTCAGGAAAGAAGATAGGAAGCCGGCGCTATGATGAGGGATTTATCCCAGATGCAAAATTAAATTAACTGCAAAATTACCTCTCTAAAATAAACAGTAAGGCATCATCAGCAAATGTGTATATAGTAAACTAAATGCGTGCAGTGCAAGGTGGCCAGCAATCTAAGTTCATATCAAAACTCACGCAACACACAGAATAAACACACACAAATAGTATTTGAAGAGGGGAACATTTAAGTCTCGGTGTTTCCAAAAACGTCATAGCAGCCTAATGGCCGTCCACACTCGAGATATTTACTCTGAAAGTCTTCTCCCATGTTTTTAATAAGCCTTCTTTGATAATTTAAGGAACCAAAAGTCAGGAGCATGAAATGAACTAAAGAAATGGAAAACCCTTAGAGGGAAACATGAGAGAGAGAAATTTGAATGCGGAAATTATTTGCCACACAAATAAATAAATCCCTGATTTTTTGGCATGTGAGTGTTAGTGGAGTAGCAAAGTTTTGAACCCACAGATATTATTCTTGCAGGTCAGTTTATGTCAGCATTCAAGAGCTAAAATAGAAAATATCCCCTTTAGATTGTAACTTTTTTTTAATGCTTTTTATATTCACATGGGATTAAAATGGAGATTTGATTAAAAAAAAGAATTTCTTTCCCTGTTCAGTAGATTTGAGGAAAACCTACAAAGGAAGTCTGGCGTTCAAATCCAACATGAATCACGTGTCACCCCCTCCGGATCAAAGTGAAAGACTTGACTGCTATTGTGCCGTAAATCCTGTTGCTATCGACACAAACATGAGCCTTCTGACGCCAACAGAAGCGACGCTGGCCCACAAACCTCCCTGCAGACGTTTCCATTCAGGATTCTGCTGCTGCTGGGACCGGGCCAGCGCACCATGAAGAGTGATTAGTTTGCAGCTATTTCTCCAGAGACCCCGCAGAGAAGGTGGATTTTGTTTTTGTGGGGGGGGGGATGCAGAGAATGGGTCACAGTTGTTCTGTCACCTTGCAAAAGATTAAATTAAAGATGAAATAAACTGTGGCAAAATGGAGATGATGTGCAAAATCTTTTGTCACTAGGATAAGAAAAACATTGATTCATTCACTGTCCTGCCCAGCGGTCGTGGAGGGATTCTTCTAAAAGAAATTATTCTGTGTGCCGCTGCTGCAAAAGCGTTTCCATTTCAGGAGTTATTGCAGCGACAAACAACAAGGAGATGAATTATCCGGGACCGGGACGCTGGGCCGCAGACATTCCACCGGAGGGTTTCCAAAACGGAGTTCAGAGAGAGAAACATTTGCAAAGTCTAAAAAAGTTCAACAGGCACAAAGCTTTCCTCCAGAGACGGGAGCGTTTGAGATTCAAGAGCGGTCGAAACAGGGTGAAAGGCACATAACGGGCGCCGCACGTTCGCAACTATGAACATGAAACATGCGGTTTCATCTTTTTTGTGTTTTAGGGGGGGGGGGGGGGCAGCCTTGAACACTGACGAATATCAGAGCGGCAAAACATCGATGTCAGCCAGTGTTTAATGAAACGTGTTTGGAATCGTTCTGGAAAAGTCAAAGGACATTATGAAAGAGAAAAGGGGAAAATTAGGAGCGGATGGATCCTGAATTCTCACCTGATTAAATCCAAATTCCATCATCAAAAAGAAACGTCGTTTTCTTCGATCATTAATCAGAAGCGACGTTTTGATTATTTCAGAAAGAGAGGAATAATCCCGCCTGGTTTTTTCTCTCAGATTAATCCCACCTCTTTAAGCCTTGATGTTTGCCAACACGGCAGCTTTTGTTTCCAGCGTCTATTAAGAGCTTTAAAGCTTTGAGGAGCGTTTTCTTTTCTTTTTTGTGCTCCAGTCGAGGCAAAAACAACAACTTGGGAAGCAGGTCGCCCGAATCGGGCCCGGTTTTAATGTCAAAGCCGGAGGCTGAGGTGCCAAAACAAAGCGAACGTGTCAGAACGGCGGTGGCGGCGGCGTTTAATGTCCGTTTGCCAGGCTGACTGAGTAAGCAAAGGATTTCTCCACAAAACGGACCTCGGAACGAAAAACAACAACCTGCGCTTCAGCCGGAATCTCCAGCTGCATTGAAAACATGAAGCAGCACGAGCTTCAGAATGTTGAATTTAGCAAGCAAACACCTTCATGTCGAGGGGAAGCGGACAAAATAACAGCTTCGATCGACTCCATCCAGATTTTAGTTTTCGTCAAGGCAAAAACTTGAATTTACTTTTAAAAGCGTGGATGGTTGCCACGACAACAGGAGATTTTTTTTAAATTGTAATTCCTGCATGTGCTTGCTGGGTTTCCTTCGCCGGGTTTGTTGGGATCGGTGGCATCTCTCAGAGCGAGCAGGTGGCAAAAGCCTTCGTTGAACCGCCGCTGCTGAGAGACGTCCCACTTAGAGGGTCTCAACGGGCGGTGGTGAAACTTTGGGAGGGTCACATGGAGGTCGGGGGGGGGGGGGGTTAAAAGGACTTTAAAGCCACTGAAGTCGAATGCATAATGTTCTGTGAACAACCTGATGAAGGTGATGAAGGTGATGAAGGTGTGGTGAGCCTGTACCAGCAAGATTCCCTCCAGGGATGTAGAAATGTTTTCATCAACCAGATTTAAAACCTCCTAAACTGTTAACTGCTTCTGAATGACAGAATGACTTTTTAAGTTTAAATTCACCCTCATGCTAATTAGCCGCTGTTAGCATGCTCTGCTCCGCAAAGTAAGCATCTTATCTTACTTTATCAGCATTTTAAGTTCCTTAAATGCACCTGATCACTCGTAGTCAATAGATCACATCTAAAAGCAACTGCAATCAATTGACCGGCTTCTGTTTATTTTTTGCTATATAGCAGCTGCAGCAGCAAATATTGAACCGTCGAAGCATTTAGAACCAAAGATCACCGTCTGCTGTCCTCACTGCAGCAATTAAATCTGATCGTTCGGATCGCTGGAATGCAAATTACGTCTTCCGTGGAAGCTCATGAAAAGAAGCTGGCACGCCGTGACCTCTTAATAGGCTGGAGATGGAACTGGATCAAATGCACATTCCTTAGACAGGATTAGACATTTGGACGACCCGGCTGAAGGTCCTTCCGCAGCGCGGTATGCTAACAGATAGCAAAAGGATGACAAACATTTTCTCATTGGCGCTGAACGCCTGCTCTGTCCCGACAGACTCGCTGCTGCTGCTGCTGATGATGAGGATGATGATGATGATGATGATGATGATGATGATGATGATGGAGGGGGAAGAGCTGCAGAGTTCCGTCTCGCTACATGTGACGGCATTAAGGAGATTGATGACGTCACGTAAAGCCTGAAACAGTCTGCTGAAACGTTTGCCTCAGATGTTTCCTTAGATGTGTTTTCTTTAATGGGAAAAAAGAAGCACGAAAGGCGTCGACTGTATCCCAGGAGCCCTGAGAAATTTAAAACACATAAATAATAGATGCCTATTAAAAGATTGTATTAAAAATTTCATTCCTCAATTTATTATTTTTGTCCAGTTTAATTCTGATGTGGGTTCAGCCGCCTCTCAGCGACCTTACGTCGGCTCCTAGCGGTCGGAATGGGAAATGCAACAAAATGAGGCTCATAGAACTGAAATAGGATCATTTGACATAAAAAACAAAAAAAACAGAAAAACTATTTTTAGTCCAAACAAGGATGAGGGTTTGTGAATCTGTTGCTTTTCTAGACCGAAAACAAAGATATGTCATTTTAATCTAAGTAATAGATGATGTGGGACATTTTAGAGACAGGCAGACCTTGTTCATGTAGATAGAATAAGATGAAATTAAAGTTGCAGATGTGCATATGCTGGAGGAGGATTGTAGTGAGGGGGGGGGGGGGGGGAGGGGGGGTGTAAGGACTGATGGATGGACGGTGAGAGAGGAAACAGTGGTCCATTAAAAGTGAGCGCAACACTCTCAGGTTCTCTCTCGCCCCCTCCCTCTGTCAGCTAAGAGGATAAACTCCCCCCCCCCCCCCCCCCCCATCATCGTGATTGGACGAGGTCACTTCTAAGGAATGGCATCAAACTATTTAAATGCCACTTTGTCCCCCCCCTCGGCTTAAAAGGGAAATTTTGTGCGCGTCCGATACCAGCAGGGCAAAGGACAGAAACAGATTAACGCGAGATTATATTATTGCCCTTCTTATTCTTTCTTCTTTGAAATAATCCACCTCTGAGGATTATTGCTGGATTTCTAAATATTTTTTTTGCGGGATTTTAATCGCATTATTTTTGATCTGCTGTTTTCCTGAAGCAGGTGAGTTGTATATTTTTTCACAGACTCTGATTTGACCCTTTTTTTAATATATATATTTTTTTATTTACGCTTTATTGTCTGTTCTCGTCTCGGCCAGCGGGCTGGTCTTCCACCATGAAGCTGACCGGGATGTTTTTGCTCCTGATGCTTTGGACCTGCGAGGGGACAAGGGTCGCAGGTGAGTCCGGCTTGGCTGAGCTTGGACTTGTGAGACTTTTCAGCACTTTTCTCCACTTTGAAAGAGTCTAGTGCGCGTTTTGAAACCGCTTCTTCTTCCATCCCCCCCCCCCCCGCAGAGAGCCGGGACGACAACAGCGTCTTCGACTTGTTTGAGCTCGTCCGAGTCCCCAGGAAGAACCACGGGGTCACGCTGGTGAAGGGAGACGACCCGTACAGCCCCGCGTACAAGATCCTCAACCCGGACCTGATCCCCCCGGTGCCCGAGCGCGCCCTGAGGGACCTGATCGACTCCATCCACGCCGAGAGGGCTTCCTCCTCCTGCTCAACTTCAAGCAGTTTCAAGCGGACCAGGGGGAGCCTCCTGACCGTGGAGAAGAAGGACGGCTCCGGACCCGTGTTCGAGATCGTCTCCAACGGCAAGGCGAACACGCTGGACATCGTTTTCTCCACGGAGAACAAGCAGCAGGTGGTCTCCATCGAAGACGTGGATCTGGCGACTGGCCACTGGAAGAACATCACGCTGTTCGTGCAGGAGGACCAGGCGCTGCTTTACGCGGGATGCGAGGAGGTGAACAGCGCCGAGCTGGACGCGCCCATCCAGAGCATCCTGACGCAGGAGACTCCGGCGGGCGCGCAGCTCAGGGTCGGCAAGGGGGCCGTGCGGGACAGGTTCATGGTGAGACAGAGTTTGTTTTAGGTTGTTTTGTTTCGTTCGTTTGTTTGTTTTTGTTATTCCGTCTTTAAAGTACATTTACGCAGAGTTTTGTTTTTTTTTTATCCAAAAGCGCGTCTTTCTCCAACTGAATGAAAACGCGCGTGCACGCTGCAGGCTTTGCTGCGTCCTCGTCTAAAGTGAATTTTAATACTTGCAGGGCGTCCTGCAAAACGTGCACTTTGTGTTTGGAACCACACTGGACGCCATCCTGCGCAACAAAGGATGCCAAAGCTGTAAGTAATGCCCCCCCCCCCCCCCCCCCCCAACCCGTGTTTGCGCACCTGCGTTATGAAGCAAGTAAGTCGTGGGAAATCCTCATCAAAGAAATGTCTGAATACCTCATGTACTCCACGTGGAGCTTTAATCTCATCCTGTTGATTCACCAACAATCAGGATAAATGTGCAGCTCCGATAAGATTTGATTAATGGCCACGCTCTCCTTTCAGCCATGACGACCGATTCCATGATCCTGGAGAACCTGAACGGCTCCTCGGCCATCAGAACCGAGTTCACGGGACATAAGACGAAAGGTAACCCCCCCCCCGCTGAGTGGGCGCTGGAATGTTAGGACCCTGCCAGCAGAACCTCATGGTCCGCTAACCAGATCAAGAAGGTAATGCCCCCCCCCCCCCTCCTTGTGTTCATGTCTCCGGTGAAGACCTGCAGATGGTCTGCGGCTTCTCCTGCGAGGATCTGATCAGCATGTTCAAGGAGCTGAAGGGCCTCGGCGTTGTGGTCAAGGAGCTGTCCAACGAACTCCGTCAGCTGGTAAAAGCCCATCACGCGGCTCAGCGTCTGTGCATGTGTGCGTGTCGCGCCTCACATGCTAAAGAATGCGTTTGTGTGTGTGTGTGTGTGTGTGTGTCTCCCGCGCCTCCTCGCCAGAAGGACGAGAACAAGCTGATCCAGACCCGCATCGGTATTCACAGCGGCGTCTGCATCCACAACGGCATCGTGCGGAAGAACACGGAAGAGTGGACCGTGGACGACTGCACGGAGTGCACCTGTCAGGTGAGGCTGACTGAGGGTCGGCGGCCTTTACTGGGGGGGGGGTCACGGAGGCCTGCTGTCATCAGCTCAGCTGCGGCCTGATGCGAAACAAAACATTGGCGCCGACAAGCGGAAAGAAAAGATGGGTTCCGGCTGCAAAATACTTTTGCAGACACGCTTTATTTCCTGATTTCCTTTCCTATCGATACACTAGTTATCCCCATTTCCCCCCTTTCCTTCCTCGTCAGTGATCACATCCAGACGTGGAGCAGAAGAATGCGCGTAGTTAGAAGGCAGTTGATATCCCTGAGTCATTCCCAGTGAACCCACACGCAGGCTGGCTTTTCCATGTCTGGGGCTCGGTGCCCAGTCCGGCCCCGCAGTGAAACCGGCCTCCATTATTAGGATGCTGGCCTCCTTCCCGCCTTCCCCTGGCCCAGTGAGCAGGTGATTGTCTGTAGGGCTCTCAGTTCTCAGAAGTTTTTTTTTTGAATTTATTTTATTTAGTTTATATGGAATGATAGAATCTTTCCAAACGCAGATGTTAAGCAGATCATTTCATGCGCTGGCTGCACGGGCGTGGACTTAGATCAGAAATGACACTCCCGACACTGATTTAAATTTAAAATTATCACATCTACAATAGAAACGCTTTCTGTAGCATCTCAATTCGACTGGGGCAGTCAGGATTTACCAGCAGCTGGGCAACATGGAGCTGCAGCAGCATGAGGTGTGACCATGCATTTGATTCCCGTGTTTACAGAATTCTGCTACCGTGTGCCGCAAAATCTCCTGCCCCCTGATCCCCTGCGCTAATGCTACTGTTCCCGATGGAGAGTGCTGCCCACGCTGTGGAACACGTAAGTTCAGCAACGCAGATATGCACGAAAATACGCTGTGATGCAAACCTGCACTGTAAAGCAAACGGCCAATGAAAGCTGGGAGTGTAAACGTTTAAGCTAACACACACACACACACACACACACAGGCGCCATTCAGAGAAAGAGCTGTTCCTACGTTATTTGCCGTACAAACCCACAAATGCGTCCCTTGATGTAAATGTGAAAAACGCAACTTCGAGACGGTTTAACTGCAATAATATCCGATGAAGTGAAAGGGCGCTTGTGTGTGTGGGACATTGGCGCTTTGTGCTTCCAAACGTCTTTGAATCTTCCAGTTTAAATGGCTGTAATTTGCCAAATTGGTTAAAGAGGAATGGAAAATTTGGGTTTGCTGCTCAGTGAAGATCTTCTACATGAGGAGAAGCGACATTTTCGTCGTACCTATGCAGGCTTGGCGGCAATGCGCCTAAATGAGCGGGGCGGCGGGGGGGGGCTGCATTCACCCAGACCTCAGCCACTTGTTGAGGCCATTCTCTCTGTTTGAGTCCCAGCTGAATCCACACCATTAGCCCTTAGCTCAAGGAGCTTTCCCTTCTCATTTCGGCCCCGGGGTGTTTGTGAGCGTGCGCTGCCTCGCTGGATAAGCTTCTATTCTCTCCCTCTCCCTCCCGCTCAGCGAGCGACTACGCAGAGGACGGCTGGTCACCGTGGTCTGAATGGACTCATTGTTCTGTGTCGTGTGGGCGGGGCATCCAGCAGCGTGGGCGCTCTTGCGATCGCATCAATAACAACTGCGAGGGCACCTCTGTGCAGACCCGCGACTGCTACCTCCAGGAGTGTGACAAACGCTGTGAGTTAACGCCACGCGGCCGCATCCATCGGGCAGACCCACACAAATCAGCAGATACGCTCGCCGAAGCGTGACAGAGGGGCGAAAAGCTTCGCTTCCTGATAACTCACCTCCGACCTTTATTCACATCATCCAGTCAAGCAGGACGGCAGCTGGAGCCACTGGTCACCCTGGTCATCCTGTTCCGTCACCTGTGGCGCTGGCGCCATCACCCGTATCCGCCTCTGCAACTCCCCCACCCCTCAGCTCGGAGGCAAGAACTGCGAGGGAGAGGGCCGGCAGACTGAGAAGTGCCAGAAGTCTCCATGCCCGAGTAAGCCCCCCGCCCCTATGGTGGCTTTTGTGTGTTGTGTCCTGGAAAGATAGCAAACGATCGCGTTTCCTTCATGTCTCCGTTAGTCAATGGAAACTGGGGGCCCTGGGCACCGTGGGACACCTGTAGTCTCACCTGCGGAGGTGGCGTCCAGACTCGGAAACGCTTGTGCAATGACCCTGTCGCAAAATATGGTGGCAAAGAGTGTGTCGGTGACGCCAAGGACACCCAGATGTGCAGCAAGAAAGCCTGTCCAGTTGGTGAGACATCTTCCAGAGCTTCAACAATTGAGTTTCATTCATCTGTGATGTTTTCACGATGATTATTTTCTATTGTACTTTAGGTTTGATTTATTTAAATAAATAAAAAATTCAATCGCATTGAGATCATTGAGTTTTTGTATTGATGATGAGTCAGCATTGACGCTTTCAGATGGATGCCTGTCAAATCCCTGCTTTGCTGGAGCAAAGTGCACCAGTCTTCCTGATGGTTCTTGGAAATGTGGGAAGTGCCCAGCCGGCTACACTGGAAATGGCATCAAGTGCAAAGATCTCGATGAGGTATAGTGAAAAGCACATTTTTAGACTTAGAAACATCTGCCAAGTTTCCCTTAATGACAACGGTTGTTCGTCTCATCCTAATAAAAGTGCAAAGAGATCCCGGACGCTTGCTTTGTGTTTAACGGCGTGCACCGCTGCGAGAACACAGTTCCTGGCTACAACTGTCTGCCTTGCCCTCCTCGTTACTCGGGACCCCAGCCCTTTGGCAGAGGCGTGGAGCAGGCTACTGCTAAGAAACAGGTAAATGCAGCCAATCAGAGAGCGAGCAATCAGTGTCCTTAGAGTGAAAAAAGATGAACGTCTGCCTTAAAGAGCAGAATGTCATCAATGTAGATCATGCGTAGCCATTCTGGTCACCGATGGCTCAAACGAAGCTCCACTGCCTCACTCATTAGGTGTGCACGCCCCGTAATCCCTGCCTCGATGGAAGCCACGACTGCAACAAAAACGCCCGCTGCAACTACCTTGGACACTTTGCAGATCCCATGTACCGCTGCGAGTGCAAGCCCGGCTATGCTGGGAACGGCCACATCTGCGGAGAGGACACGGATTTGGATGGATGGCCCAATGCCGACTTGGTTTGTGTGGAGAACGCCACTTACCACTGCAAAAAGGTACACGGTGAAAGAAGCAAGTCTACGGTGACAAAAGAGGGATGAAAGTAGCCATTGAAATCATTTTTTGTGTCCACGGTTAAAATTCAAATGTCTTGTTTATTTGTCGTCTAGGACAACTGTCCCAACCTTCCCAACTCTGGGCAGGAAGATTATGATAAAGACGGCATTGGAGATGCTTGTGACAACGACGACGACAATGATGGCATTCCTGACGATAGGGTGAGTGAAACCCTCCAGATGTGGAGAAGAAAAAGGAGTGTGTGTGTGTGTTAGTTCCGTTAGCCATTTTTTCTTCCATCATTCATGCTGTCAAGGCATGCTGTAGGCAGGTGGAGAGGGGGGAGGGGGGGAAACAGGAAAGCAAATGTTTCTCCATAGCCTGAGCCAAAACCTCAAATTCCAACACAGATGCCCTGCTCTGAAGGAGCACTGTGCGCCCGCGAATTCCAGCCGTAGATTTGGGAGACGGCCTAAAATTAAAAGTGCCTTTTCATCCCAGCCCTCGGCCCGTAAAAAGATCCACTCGAGCTACAGGCGGCAGATGACTAGCTGAGACTCAACTCTTCCTCTTTGTCTTTCTCTTTTTGAAAACAGGACAACTGTCCCTTTGTGTACAACCCGAGGCAGTACGACTACGACCGTGACGATGTGGGCGACCGATGCGACAACTGCCCCTACAATAGTAACCCGGACCAGACGGACACAGACAGCAATGGAGAGGGAGACGCTTGCGCTGTGGACATCGACGGAGACGGTGAGGACTGGAAACTTTGAAACATAAAATAAATCCTCATGAAGTCTATATTTCATTTGTCTGTTTATATTCATTCCCCAGGCATATTGAATGAGAAGGACAACTGCCCCTATGTGTACAATGTTGATCAGCGGGACACAGACCTGGACGGAGTAGGCGACATGTGTGACAACTGCCCTCTGGAACATAATCCGGATCAGGTGTGTGGACACACACAAGCGTTGCAGATTCCCGTTTCCTTCCACCTCACCAGCCAACAACAATCCACATTCATCGCTGCGCTTTTCTCTGAAGCTCAGCATATATATATATGTGTCTTTCAATTGAGACAGAGTCTTAGTGATTAGCCCCGTGTGGTTAAAGTCTAAGCTGTTTTTTCATGCCATATAAAGGGGGGGGGGGGGAATCCTGCATGCGATTCTCGGGTACATCAGCTTTGAGCGCTTTGAGTCTTTTCAATGTCCTATTGATGTTGGGTAGCTAATGTGAGGGAAGAGGCCCCCGGGCTGGATAGCACTGTGGAATGGGTTGGCCCTGGGCTGTGTGCATTCCCATTCTGCACAGCACAGGCCGATTCAGTCCACCTGTGCCATGCTACACTGAGAAATAGGAATTTGTTGAACAACAGGACTCAGGAAAGGGATGGGGTGGCGGGGAAGAGATGGAAGTCTGAATATACATTGCCATTTAAAATCTGAGACAAGTTGAAACACGGGCCAGTCACAACACTTGCTTTTCCAAAGATTATTGTTATTGGTATTGAAAGTAAAATGGTTATTTCTGCATGTTGACCCAAATCCTGAGCGCCCAGCCCTGCTCCGATCATCCCTCTCCTTTAGGAGCGCTGTAGGCTGTGTCTTGAGATACCTTGACTTTGCATGAGGCTGCCGATGCTGGTCAAAATGAGCTTGTTGACCGTGGCAGAGTTATTTTTGTGGCAAGTCCTGAGGGCAAGTGAGACAGGACAGAGGAGAGGAAAATGGTAGCGCGAGATCTTGCAGTGAAATAAATAAATTATTGCAATCCCCTGTGTTGATGTGCTAATATCTTGTTTGTCCCCTTAAACCATGCTTTAAGTTATAATCCTGACATTGTTCTACTTCAGGTGGATTCAGATGACGACCGTGTGGGAGACAAGTGTGACAGCAATCAAGATATCGATGAGGACGGACACCAGAACAACCTGGACAACTGCCCGTACATCCCCAACGCCAACCAGGCTGACCACGATAAGGATGGCAAAGGAGACGCCTGTGACCATGACGATGACAACGACGTCATCCCAGATGACAAAGACAACTGCAGGCTGGCCTTTAACCCCAACCAACTGGACTCTGATGGTGAGCAAAGCAAACCATGTAAAAAAAGACCAAAGCTCAATGTCTCGAGGTCTTTGGAAAAAGCCTTGGATATAAGCACAAATTATGTCTTATTTTTTCAGGTGACGGTCGCGGAGACGCATGCAAAGATGATTTTGACCAAGACAATGTGCCGGACATCTACGACGTTTGTCCAGAGAACTTTGACATTAGCGAGACGGACTTCCGCAAGTTTCAGATGGTTCCTCTGGACCCCAAGGGAACCTCACAAATCGATCCGAACTGGGTGGTTCGCCATCAGGGCAAAGAGCTGGTTCAGACTGTCAACTGCGACCCTGGCATTGCTGTTGGTACGCATGTATCTCGTAACTATAGCTACCAAATGTCAGAGAATAATAATATCTGAGCACTTTAAGTTAATTCTGACCCTTGACGTGTTCTTCCTTCAGGGTACCATGAGTTCAATTCAGTGGACTTCAGTGGGACCTTCTTCATCAACACAGAGAGGGATGACGATTACGCTGGCTTCGTGTTCGGCTACCAGTCCAGCTCCAGGTTCTACGTAGTGATGTGGAAGCAGATCACACAGACGTACTGGTCTAATAAACCCACCAAGGCTCAGGGTTACTCCGGCTTGTCCATTAAAGTGGTCAACTCCACCACTGGCCCAGGAGAGCACCTAAGGAATGCTCTCTGGCACACGGGGAATACCGCAGGACAGGTAGGAATTTTGGTGGCGTTCTGGAAGTTCAGTCATCCAGGGGATCGTCTTTACCTAGAAATGACTTTAAAAAAAAGATCAACTCACAGCTGTTCATTTCCCTGTGCTGTAGGTCCGCACCCTCTGGCATGACCCGAAGAATGTTGGGTGGAAAGACTTTACTGCATACAGATGGCATCTGATCCATAGACCAAGAACAGGACTTATTAGGTTGGAAAAACATATTAACTAGTCCACATAGAGGCGTTTATTTCATATGGGTTGGATGCTGAAAGACTATAATAAAAGTCTTGGATGTCACCGGCATTTCGTTTTCTTTCCTTCCACAGAGTTGTGATGTACGAGGGCAAGAAGATCATGGCAGACTCTGGAAGCATCTATGACAAGACGTACGCGGGGGGCAGGCTAGGACTCTTTGTCTTCTCACAGGAGATGGTATACTTCTCAGACCTCAAGTATGAATGCAGAGGTGAGGATTAATGCAAAATGTTCGAAAGCACGGATTGTTTAGCCCTGGTAGTCCATGTCCGACTCCTCTCATGGTGTCTCCTTCTTTTACAGACCTCTAAATGCATGGCGCAGGAAGCTCTGAGGAATGCACCTTTTTTTTTGTTATTGTATAAAGTAAGAACATGTATTCTGATGCAAAGTCCAGGGACCGTTTAATCTCCGCAATTCTTTCTTCTGCGGCACGCACACTCGGACGGGCATTGGGTCGGCCTCAGGGTAGCTTGAAGCTGGTTTGGGCAGAGCACCAACCTGTTGATTGCCGGTTGAGGAGCAGAGAGCCCCCTTCTCCTCCACCCTTAACATCCATGAGAGCAGGGAAAAGTTGGGGGGGGGGGGGACAAATGAGATTTGCTAGTAGGACACAAACACCTTTCTATCCCGGCTCTGCCTGCTTTGTCACTCTCTGAAAGACCTCATTCATCTCTGTACGGGAATGACTCCACATAGACAACTATGCACTTCCAAGTCTTTACATCCCTCTCTCTCTCTTTTTCTTTTTCTCGCTCACTTTTTTTTTAATACTCTGTGCCTTTCTACCTGACATTTTTTGGATGGACAGCCCAAAGAAAATATTGATGAAATATTCCCTTTGCTTTGCTAAATCTGCCAGGGTGTCAATTTTGAAAGGACTTGAAGGATGAAGACATCAGTAATATGTTTAGGAATCTTATTAAGTTGTCATGGCAACTTGAAACCATTGGGAGTCACAACTAAGGGGATGCTTGTGCTCATGCATGTACTGTATTTGGAAGGCTGTCAGTTGATGCAATAAAAAAGTGCTTTTTGCGCATCTACCTAAGATTCTATGCAGAAAAGATGGAGAAGAGAAACAAAAAAATGAAATTTAGGTTCACTTTCTTCTGAATTTAAAACTTTCTTGGGCTTTGTTCATGTTGTCTCGTTAACTAAACAACTCTCAGGGTAAGACGGAAGCGACAACCTTCCCACGTCGAACCAGGAAGAAAACCCCAGACTCGTATTTTGTTCCATCTAGTGATCTCAAAAATGGCAAAATACTCCCCATCGCACGCTAAAATCTTGGTCAACGAAGCCTTTGAGGATTTCAAATTGAAATTTTTGTAAATGCATTTAATTTATTGACTCTTGCCTACAGTGTAGGTTGCAAAGGAAAATTTAATACTTTGAAAAAGTAGGAGCAAAAAAAAAAATCTATCCCATATCAGATTGAAAAAATGTCAAAATCAGGTACAGCCAGACTTCAGGATGCTTGTCTATCATCTCTTGTTGTACAAAGCGAAAACTATTGAGCATGAAGTGTACGCAGCTTGTGTGCCATTGACCTTTTCTTTATTGTACAGATGTTACCTCATTGCCTTTGTATAATTTGATCAAACAAAAAACACAACTTAAGTACGTGCTTGTTTTCACGCTCTTCTTCGCTACTGTAGCCTGAGCTGTAAATAGTTTGGACATTTCAGATCTAAAAACCAACCAAGCTCCCAAACTTGTGATCAACGCCGGTGAAAATGGGAGATTTCTTTTTTGCCTGAATAATTTCACTTTATCATGTATGTCCATTGTTTTTTTTAGCTGATAAATTATTGCTGTTTATTTTTCTTAGCCGTTTGCGAGAGGTGATTTGTGTCTGTGTGAGCGCGCGTGTGTGTAGAGAAATGCTATTTAAATAATTTATCAGGATCTGTCGCCTCGCCAGAAGGCCGCACGTCCACCTGTATGAACAGTTTGCACACTGACGTGAGGATGTTCTGCTCTTTCTACCTTCTTTGTATTTGTGTATCATTGTTACCGTAAATTCTTTTCTTTTTTTTTGTACAATTAGTTTTGCTTGTCTGTCAACATTTCCTTCGGTGTACAAAGCAAAATGCTGTTTTTATTCATAGCGATTATTTTGTTACATACATCAAGACAATAAATAGTTTTGAAAATTTTCAAGAGTGTCTTTGTTTCTGTTTGTCGAATTACATTTATATTTGATCATTTAATCGATTGCATCCAGATCTGGTTTAAACATTAAGCATTTCTGCTTTCTATGCTTTACTCAACCTGGACCTTTGGCCTCTTCCAGCCAGAAATCTCACGACAAGTGGGTTTGATTGTTTTTGGGGGGGGGGGGGGGGGTTATCACAATGTTCAACACTTAACACCGTTGTCCGGGGTTAAGTTGCTCACCTTGACCTGCATGACCTCTCTGATCCGGACTGACTCCTACAGACGGTTAAATAATAGGCGAACACAAACCTTGACATTCGGCAGAAATCAATGACCTTGTGCTACCCAGCAAATAAACATCGACAACAGCACACAATAAATGTAAAGCCTGTTGTAATCCAGAAAGTCTGATCGTAAAACTCGTAAACATAATGAACGGGTTATTATGGATTACTTCAATGTGGCAACGCTGACGTCTAGACGTCCTAATACCAGCTGTAATTCGACACCCCTCCGCCATCAGTCTGCAAACACCATGTTTACAGTCGGAGGCGTTTTAGGCTGCGTCAGATTGTCTGTTTGCTGCAAAGGTTCGAGATGGACCTCGCCCACACATTAACTTTGTCTGAACGTCTTGACTGAGTTCTATTAACACCCACCATGTGTCATGTGGCCCACCTTTAAGATATTTCCCAGCAAGTCACGTCCACGATCAGTTACCACACACGGTTCTAAAATAATGAGACCAAAGCTTTCAAAAAAAGGGCCCACCCAATTACCTCCAGAACCTTTAATGGGCCTGCAAAAAGCACCTTTTGGAGTAAAAGGCTAAGACGTGAGCCTTGAAGTGCGGTGACTAATGCAAAGTGCTGATGAAACAAAGGCGATCCACCCTGGAGTTAACGACGGCTTTATTTAGCTCATGTAATCCGCCCCGGGAAACTGGAGGCCGCTGAGCTCCATTTTCAGAACCCGCAGCCACAACTGGCCTCAGAATTCAAAGTTCAAACTTGAAACGCGACTTCTGATCGGGCCTCCCTCCTCCCCCGGGCTGTCATTCAGCACCTTTGTGCTTCATGCTGCCGTTGTATTCAGGTGTTGGGGCGTTATGTTAAGAGGGAGCCCCCCCCTCCCCCTCCCCGCCACACTCAATACTGCAGCACTTATCCACCGCGCACATCTGTAAGCGCAGCATCTGGAGGAAACCACCTGTGCGTGTGAGACGCGAGTAAATATAGAGCAACATTTTCTTGAACAATAAAGACTAAATCTGGGATGTGTTTGTGTGGGTTTAGTCGAGGAGTCGTCTTCCCACTTTAATACTTGGTTGGGCTCATGAAGTAGGAATAGAAGGAAACCTCAATGACACCTGCACGCTACATCGTCTCGGAAAAAAAACACAGCAAAACGCTGCAGGCAGGGTAAAAAAATAAATTCTCACTTTAATCTCATTATATAACATCTGGATTTGTGCTTTGTGCTACTTCACACGCTGGAGACCATCCGCCATGTGCAGAAACAAAAAAAAAGAAACAACTGGAAAGTCCTAGATGCTAAGCTATTCCTTCCTAAAGGAAGCAGCTAAACTGGGAGCTAAATGGCTCATTTCATTGCCGAGGATGTGCAACATTAGCTGCTTCAGAAATAGAACTCTTTCCTTATGCAGCTCTAAGAGTCAGACAGCTGGGCGTCTCTGAGTGGACCGAATGTGGTGCCTCATCTGGATCCTTGCTTTAACAACCAAAACTTGCTTAAAAATACCGTTTTTGGATCTATCTATAACTTCATGACACTATTTAGGTCATTGTTCATGTGTGGCATGTTCATAAAAATCCTTAAACATAGAGGCAACGCAAAAGAGCAATCATGCAGGTTTCCGTGGCGATCATTTTTTTGACGTTATTGCTTTTTCTTCATACTTCAGAATGTGGGAAATCTGTGTTTCCAGCTCTAACAGCTGATGCTGACTGCGGCTTCTGATAACACGTTGCATTCCGCTCACATGACACTGCAAGTCGTATACAGACAGCAGCAGCACATAGATGGCCAGACACTCTCAGTGTGCGACGCATTAGCTGGGCTGGCAGCAGATGAGAGAGGACGGGGCAGACTGAAGGAAGAAGCGATGGCTTTTAATTTCCTGAAGGGAGCACGCCCTGCTACGGCGCTCCGGCTTCTGTTTACGCAGCGGCCTGTAATTCCTTCAAGGCTTGCGTCGAGCTACAGACTCAGCTTCAAACGCTCAGCGTCTCTGCCACAGCAAAGACAGAGTGTCCAAACGGCGCAGCTCTACTATCAGTACCGTGGTGACTCAGCCGCTCAGGACGTCACCGGGTCTAACGGCCGTGATGCCCGCAGGGGCCCGGCTACAGAGGCTAGTCGGAAAGGCTCGCTACCAAAAAACAACCCGGGGACTCTCAGTCCAGTGAGTGCTAAAAATGGCGGGCATGGGGTTTGCACTGTGCACCATAGTGATTACGATTATTCCAGGTGTAGATGCAGTGGCCAATCAGAGGTCTGCAATGTGTCACATGACCTTCTAGAGAACAGAAACTCTACTTGTTGAGAATTACATTCCAGGTGGAGGAAACACTTGCGCCTGAATGCAGATCCGCAAAAACACCAATCCTTTCAGCTCCGGGCTTGTTGCCTCCCCGCCTGCACCGCATCCCTTTGGGGCTTAAGGTGCAGCTCTGGTGTTTAACGGAAGAACATTCTGGCCTTGAAAAGCTCCACTTTACCAGCCTCTGCTGCGATCGGCCGCTGTGATATTTAAATGGCCTTCTTGTGGAGCTTCTAAAAAGGAAGGGATCCCGTTCACATCGCTGGGTCAGTGGGATTGCTTTACCAGAAAGCCCCCCCCCCCACCGTGAGACCATTTAAAGGTTACAGGTGGACGACTGCGCGCCGGGTCACATCGGGTTTGAAGGCGAGGGGCATGAAAGTCGGACGTGTGCAAATCCTTTATGTGCTGGAGGATTTTGCTGATGAAAACAGCTTCTCTCATTTTCATTCCAGCGACTGCGACTTCGATGAGAAAATATGAGGCCGCGGTGTTGGGTTCCCTCCAGGCCCATTTTCTGTACTCAATCGGTGGCGTGAGACAAAAGAACCACGGAAACCAGAGCTCGGAGGTAGGCCTGCACTTTTGCTGCAAGTCAGGAGGAGTGGAACAACGGAGTCCTTTCTCCGGACTGTACACCTTGGAGAAGCACTCAGCGGCGAGGGGAGATGGGTCGCCTTGATAATGGGCACACATATACAGAGATCTCCTTCGCTGCCTGTCCCAAGGGAAGGGAGATTCTGAGGTATTTTGTCAACTCACCCGAGTGTCACTACAGTCGCATTTGTGTGGTAAAATCTGAAAGGTTGAAATGCATCGTTCTTGACTCAATCGATCCTGCACCCTTTTGAGGAAAAACCGGACTCTCTGTCTTGGCTTTTTGTCCTCGCTAGAGCCGAGAGTCCTGGTAGGAAAAAAATGGGCAATTGAGGAATGCTCAATTTCCAATCTATATCTGTGTAAATATTGAATAATGTAATGTTTGGTGTGGAAGAATAACCGCGCAGTCCGACACTTTGGAAATAGCTGGGATGGAGATTGCAATGTGAGGCCAATCTGACAGCGCCTGAATGCACGGTCAGAAATTCACCAAATGTTTTATAGAGCACCTCTCTAGAGGACGTAAAGAGGAACTTTCCATCGTAATACCTGCTAAGCGATCTACCTGTGCTACCTACGAGGCTGCACGCTCTAAATGCTAATGCGTGTCACGATTAATAAGTAACAGTAGGATCGTGTGTTGAACGTCAACGACGAACATTTAACCAGCTCTTCTAGTGAAACTCTGAGGCCGACAGTAAACCCTGAGAAGTTGCTTTACCATCATAATCAAACCAGCTTTTTTTTGTTTTTTAAAGCCATACCACACGGCCGAGGACTTTGACACACAAGGTCTGTTTTCCTGCAGATTTCCTAAAGCCTGCGATCACCGAGCTAATTACTAACATTCCTCGGAGAACCTTCTAGGCCACTGCTTGGAACATGGAAGCTTACGAGAACAGTGGGCACCTTATGCAGTACTGTAGCCGGACATGTGTACACAGACAATACGCTGTTCTCTCTCATAAGGCATCCAGTAATGAGCGGCGAGGTTTATGAAAGGAGGAATGTAGCTGACAGAATTAAAAGCATCATTTTTGAAGCAGGTTTCCCAGTATGAATGCACCTGCTGCTGCTCAAATTAGTGCACGTGGGGGGGGGGGGGGGATCCGACCCCGAGGCTGTGCGCCTCATTGCTAGTATTTCTGCTGGATTCCCCTGCATTGCGTTGATTGTTTGCCACCCATTCACCTCCCTCTGTACCTGCGAGCGTTTGGGCGTGGCCCCGTGGGACTCGCATCAACAGTGAGGCAGCGTTTCTAAACACCTGATTGGGAGTTTAACCAATATTACTGCAAATGTATTGCTCCCAGTAGCATCGCTGTGGTCGCTGTTTCTGCCTTTTATTGAACCCTCAGCCTTCACAGTTTTGTGGACAAAGTAAAACCACAAAAACATTCCACTGTGGGTTTTGAGAAATATAAACGACCGTGGAGGAAAAATGCGAAAACATGAACAAATCCTCAACACCGAACATGTTTCATTCAAGCTGAGCCTGAACCTCTGCAAAACTGACCCAGTTCTGATCCAAACTCTGGCTGCCTCCTGCTAATGGGGGGGGGGGGGGGGCGGGGGGTCGGGGTGAGCCGATTCACCAGCGTCAGGTTTGCAGACGTCGATGATGACAGGGTAACATTAGTGCAGACACGCGATGGGTTTAATGGGACGATCCTGACCGGCGTCAGAAGATGTTTGACCTTTGTTTTTAAAGAGCCGCTAAACCATTTCAGCTGTCATCTGCTGGATCGGGACACCCCTCATAATTACACTGGGAATTTATGGCCACGTGGCGGAGGCCGGGTATGTCTGCAGGGGCACGAAAGGTTAACCCTGGAATGTAAACTTAAAGGATACGATTATCCTAAAAGTCAATTGCAATTAGGGTTTCTTGCTTTTCTAGTCCACCCCCCCTTCCAAAAATCACTTTGTGCATTTCTCTAAAATAACACTTTAACCTTTGATTAAAAACCGACTGTGGAGCTATTTTGAAAAATACCTGCAGGAACAGCATGTTTAAAGCAAATAACTAGAAATGGAAATGTTCAGTTTTATCTCATGTAAGAATTTATCTAAAGCCATTGAGGTGTTAGATCCACCTGCAGACTCGTTTGGACATAATAGAGGTGACCGAAATAAAACAGATTCACACTAAATATGGTTCTGCATTCATTCCAACAACCGAAACGAACGTTTACAGATTTGCTTTTTGATCTCTAAAGCTCCTGTAATTACAGCATTCAACATTTACAGCGTTCCGCTCACTTTGCGGCCGCCTTTTTAACGACGTTATCTGCGTAGTCAGTTAGGAATGAAAGCGTTTTTGGATGCCGACCACAGAAAGGCAAAGGAAGCAGCCGAGGAATGCAGGAAGCTTTATTTTAAAACAGTGGAGATTGTGGATTCAACATCTGCGATAAAACCATTTCGAGCGTTTAGCATTCAAAGTGGGGTCTTGAGACCCTAATAGGATGTTCCCCAGGTTGTGCTGCGAAAGCAAAGCAGATCGGAGGCGTGAGGTCCCGGCCTACGTTCAGTAGATCGACTGTTTAAAATGTCCCTTTAGGAGCACATCATTGGACAGTAAGCAGGATTAGCATAGCAAAATGGGAGGTAATAAAAATCACCAAAAACAGAATGTCTAAACCCCCGTCTCTCGTTCCGTCTCCTTCGTTTCAGGGACCCCGTTCATTTTATGACACCACTGATAAGAACTTCATCCTGGTGGAAAGAGCTGAAGAGATCCTCCTCTCTGGGTTTTCTTTTGCTTTTGTTCCCGGCTCTACACGACATCGCCGTGCGTCAGTCAGCGACTGCCCTCAAAACGAGGTCGCCGCGCTACATCAGCTCCGGCTCCTCGCCGCCGACGCTGACGTTGCCTCTCGTTGTTGTTCTGTTGGCTTCGCTGGACAGAGACAAAGTCCCTCTAATGGATGACGGGATTTTACTACGCAGATGGGATTTTATCAGACGCCATACTTCCCTGTCCCGAGCTTTTTAACGGAACGCAATGTGGGCCACGGTGGGAATTCAGAAATAAGACTTTAATGGCGAGGGGACTATGCAGACTAAGGACAGGAGTAAGTTTTTGTGAGCGGCAGCGCGGCTTTATGCCGAGAAAGGGTGCAACGTTAGCGTTGAGGCTAGCGATGGAGAAGTGCAGGGAAGGTCAGAAGGAGCTGTATTGTGTCTTCGTAGATCTAGAGAAGGCCAATGACAGGGTGCAGAGCGAGAGAGAGAGAGAGAGAGAGTCCAGTATAACCCGGCGGTCACTGCAGAGGCCAGATGTGATCCCGCTCAGCCCTCACTGAGTCTGGGACAGACCTCTGGACTATTAATGGAGGACGTGTCCCACAGCTACAGGGAGTTCCAGGTGGTCCCAAAGACCACATCGCGCCCCCCCCACCCCCACCCCCCCTCCAGTCAAAGCCCAACCCGATGGGTCTTACACACCTAAATGGAGAAACGCTGAGACATGCAACCACGCGGCTAAACTTGGGTCTAGGGTGTAAAAGGTTTAGATTAAAACCTGTGTAAATAATTGGGCCGGAGATTAAGCCTGAAAACTAGTTTCTATAGATGGAAACTAAAATACCGCCGACTGTAATCCTCTCTGTTTGGATTGTAAGAGATCAGAGTATATCAGAGGAATAATTTTGGATCATTTTTATGCCACGATTAAGGTTTTATTATAGAAATATAGCATTGTGATTCTTACCTGTTAATGTTAATCCCTGATGGGAAATGAGCTGCTGCTGTTTTCTTTGTCCGTCTGAGAGATAAACCTCTTTGTAGGCGGATTAGTGTCTTTGTTTCGGGCTGCACTCGCACAAGGAACTTATTCTGTCTAAAGAAATGAGCAAACACATAATTGCCACTTGAACGTGTCGTATCATAGGATAAGTTCAAGGCCGGGCTCAGCCGGGTCATTGCAGTCTACATCGCCTTACCAGGAAGTCCCAAAACACGGTGAGGATTAACCACGGGATCAAAGCGTTTAGCTGCTTTGATAACACTAATACGCCGGACTCGGTCCCCGGAGCATTCCGACACTCATCCCAACAAAGAGACATTTTAAAATGTACCTGTGTCTCAAACAAAGGGGACGGGCCTGCCGGATCCATTCTGTTCCTCGAAGAAGTTATAAATATCACTGCCTCTTATCCAGATCAGACTAGTCAGGATTTAACGGGATGAATTCGTGTACACCAGTGCATTTACGTTGCCTTGCCATCATTCGGAAAGGCCCGTTTTTCCTACATCCTGTCTGAAAAATGTCCCATTGGAGCAAAAATCATGTTTTCAACCAGCCAGTATTTGGGTTGGATTTGGACAGATAAATTCTCAGGATTTTTTTTTTCCAGCTGGATCCGGCTGTTGAAATGTTTGATTTTAAGACATCACTTCATTATTTCATCAAAACCTTTCTACACACGGCAGAAGACGGGGCAGAATTTTCCGGATTTGTATCCAGCGTCCCGTTTTCACTCTGATAAAACGAAAGCAGAACTCGAACCGTCGCCCATCTGCTTTCTCTGGTTTGCCAAATTGAGACAAATATTTCACGTTTCAACAACATCCTTTGTGTCTGATGAGTGAAAGGGGACCTTCGGGACCCTTTGTGGCGTTCAAACCAACCTCGATTCAGAGAATTCCCACACAGAACAAGAAAACTCACAAACGTCAGCATATGGAGAAATCAGTCCTTTGTCGCTCGCCGGCATTCCTGACGTTCACCCCCGGCAACCTGGACTTAGGGAAGTGCAAAGATTTTGTTTGACAGCCGTGTCACGGGGCTTAGTTCCGCTCAGGGCAGGGCTGACGGCCTCTCGTGGGGACCCCCCCATGGACTGTGTTGGGGTAAAGAGTGGGGCGAGGCGGGGCTGAGCTGATGTCACAACACAATGAAGTTCACACAGCAAAATGGCTGACTTTTATTCACTGATGTTGACGGCTGAAAAACATCTACGGGAGGAGGGGACACGTCATTCTTCACGCCACCGCTTCCATCTTAATAGTTAGTCAACAGCCAAAGTCAAAGGGTAAAAGAGCACGCATCAGGAAAATGTGTATTAATTATGTCTGTCTGTCTGTCTGTCTGTCTGTATAAAACGATTTCAATCAGGAGAGACAACGCAAAGCTAACAAGAATATTTCTTTAAATTGCATCTGTTAAATAACATTTCGGAACATCGTCTTAGACTCTTCAAGCAAATCACAACGAACGAGCGGCTCGTATAAATCAAGTCAAAGTGTAAAAGGGACCAATGAATCTCTGCACGTCGAATACGAATGAATAGAATATAAGAATAGAGTCCTTAAAGTCACTAAAAGCTGAAAATGTCAGCCTGATCAAAATGAAAAATATCCAGTCCGCATGTTTTCCTAAAAATAAAACTAAGCAACGAATGTTTCTGATGCCGTTTTTATGCATCCGGAACTCCAGTCGGTAATTTTCAGCGTAAAGCGGTTTTGATCCTTCAATTAATGACAGGGCTCATTTGCAAAGGCTCTAAAAACGAGCTTCAGAGGTTCCTGATCCAAAATAGCCGTGTCTGACCCGAGCTCGGCCAGTAGAGGGCTGTTTCATGTTGCTGCCTTCGGCTATTCCTGTCTCCCGTCCAACGATACCACAGTTCAGAGACCGCGATTACAGCTTTTGGGAGGGTCGTAAAAATATCTCCAGCGGGATGGAGGGGCGACCAGGAAGCCACGGGTTCTCTTCCTTCTTTCTATTTAGCGTGTTTCCAGCGGCTTTCCTCTCGCATACATTTTGACCCTTACGCATGGTGAGTATCAGCGTAAATATCAGCCTTTGCTTTGCCACATGCAAAGGTTCTCGCAGTGCATGGCCTGCAAAAATCAGCAAGGGGGGGCAAATATTGAGAAGATATTATATATGCAGCTGCGGTTGCTCCCGTCCCGGAGGACAAACAATGGGAAGGCGGCTGAGCAATTCGTGTTTGGCGGCAGGAAAGCCCCCCCCCCCCCCCCCCCCGTCCTTTGATGTGGCTCCGGACTGTCTCATTGGCTGCCCAGCTCCTTGCTGATTTGCACCACAGCAGCGACTCAAAACCCCAACAAACCCCAGACGGCTAATTATTTCAGGTCGACTCTAATCACGGAAGCCAAACAGAGAAGGAAGCGTCGACCGCAGAGGCAGAGGCGTCTTTGGGGGCGGCGCGATGGCGGCGCTGCCTGGACGTGGGTTTAACGGAACCGCCGCATACGAGACCAAGGAGGTCTGGGGGGAATATAAGGGGAGAAAAGAATGCTGCATCATTTATGACCTAAGACTGAGAGGAATGAATGCTACATTATGAATGCTTGGGATCTACTCTGACATCATCCACTGATGCAGGTCGGCCTAACATGAAAGCGCCGCCGCCGGCCTGCCGCCCAACCTTTGATGTGAGAGTGACTTCTAGCTTCCTCCACCCCATGCAGATTTACAAAACTGCAGCTGTGTGGGGCGTAGCCCTGAGCCGATGCACCGTGCGGGGGGGCGACTGTTCCACGGCTTCGCCAGGCAGCCGGTAGTTAGCGCTAACCAGCCGTGAGCAGCTGCCATCAGATTCTCCACGTCCACGCTGGAAACGCAAAGAGTCGGTTGAAGCTCTTGTAAGAGTTTCTGAGGGGCCGGCCAAGCCGTGTTGACGTTGAGCTAACGGCTCTGGACTAGCAGCATCGCCTTTAACAGGCTTTCTATCGGCTTATTAAAGGGTTCTTTTATTGTGGAAGGTCGACCTTCCACAATAAAGGAACATAGATAGGAGTTAGCACCCCTCGATGCAGCATCCAGCAGGTTGGTTTCCCTGTGTATGTAGCCGGGCTCCCCGAGTCCTGGCTCCCCGTCCTCCCTGTCCTCCCTGTCCTCCCCGTCCTCCCCGTCCTCCCCGTCCTCCCTGCATCCGTTTGGCCCTCGTTCAATCCACCTCTCGCCTCTTATGAAGGCTCCCTTTACTGCATACTTTCCTATGAACTCCTGGCCCTCGACTTTACAAGTTTCCCAGTCTTTATGGCACCAGAGAGGCATTTCTGGAGAGTCCCACTTTTTTCCTATTAAAAAAGACTTTAAATGAGAATAAAAATATATATAATCGGCATGATTGTAACCGGATAGAACCATGTGCTCCTGCTTTAGTTTGTCTTAAGGAAAGGTCAAGCCTGATTTTATGCCTGGCCTGGATAAGGTTCACCTCAGCATGTTTCTCGCAAGCCCGAACAGAAGTTCAAACAGAACAGATTAGCGTACAGCTGTTCACTCCAACAAGCGCAAACCGAAGAGCTGTCTGGGGGGGGGGGTTAACATTTGTTAGATCCCAGGTAAACATAGGACTGCGATCCATAAACAGCCATTTGGGAAATGAGAAGCGACCCTGCATACGCCCTGAGAAGTCATGGTCGGGCTTTTTTCTGGTCACGTGCATCGGAGAGATTCCTGCCTGACGCTAGCGCCCTCGGAAACACACCCCAGAGCGTGGAGCGGGCCTGCAGTGTCATGAGACTGTGGTGTCGCTTAAACTGGCTGTCAAGGGAAAGGAAAAAAACCGCGCCTGGTGCATTCAGTCACTCTTAAAACCGCCAAAGCCACACGAAACAGTCCGACCGTGCAGCTACATGCACACAGAACACTTTGTATTAGCTACAGGGTCAAACGTTAGCACGCCAGGATGTTTACATCGAGCAAAGCAGGACTTCTGCAGTCCCTTTAGTGTGTAAATGTCACGCACATTTTGTCTCGACATCACGGCCACAACGTGTTTGATCCATAGTGTCGCCTGTAAACGTTTAATAATATAGTGCAAACGTTGTGGACGTATGTTAGAGAGAACAGGCTAATCACGGTGGGCGTTCGCGACTTCACAACGAATCAACATCTCTCAAATAAACGTTCGATAATTATGGCTTTGATAAATAGTTGTTTTAAATGTTGTTCTCTTGCCTATTAAATGATCAAAATAAGTATTCCTCATGCAGAATTACGTGATTTATTTATTTATTATTTATTATTCATTTTGAAAACCTTACTTCCATGCGTCTTGCGAGAGTTCTGAACCTTTTGTCTCTTCAACCTTCCCATTTTGAATGTCTGATTGTTCTCACCTGTGACTGATTGGCTCCTCCCCCCAGTGCCACCTCTGCCCCGCCTCCTGTCCTTTTTCTGAGAGCATCCATGTTGACCAATCTCTCTTTTTTTAAAGTATCGTATGCATTATTTGCATCCGTCCGAAACGCATTTAGCGCATGCAAGGAGTTAGAGAAAGTGAAACAGGATGGATATCGAATTTCTAGCGCTTCCTCGCCCACAAAGTCTCTGAGATACGCCAGATGCCGTCCTCTCCCCACGTCTATTTAGGACGCAAACCAACCAGCCATTATCATACAATGTCGCCGTTAAATCACACGCTGTGCAGATTCTCAGGCACTCGGGACGGCTCATTATGCAGAACACAAAGCATGAAATGGATGGGAGTCGCTCTGAGTTATCGGACCACACAGGGTCAAACAGAAAGGGGGTCCGACGTAATCTGCAAGGATCCAACAAAGTACATTAAAAACATTTTATCAGTTTCCGACTGGAGATCAATGAAATTGTTCTGATTATTGATTGCAATAGGCAGGTGATTTTAAGCAGATGCTTTCAGCTCCTCCACGAAAATGAGTTTGTTTTCAGCGGCTGGCTGGATCCTAAATGCCTTTTCAACAACTATTCACTTTGCACTTGAGCCGGAACCAGAGCAGAGATTCTGCATTTCCTTCCAGCCGTGCATCAGGATATATCAGGACTCAGGTGTTCAGTGGATGAATCCGGTGCAGCTCTTTGGATGGTCCTGCATGTTTCGGTGAATCGCTTGAAGTGGTTGCTTAATTTTTCATTTTATATACAGAAAAGAAAAAAAAGACGTCCGGATTTGAAGCCTCCAAACACGAAATCCAGCTCATGCAGTCAGACTCGTGAAAAAAATATCCTATGTTTGTTGTGTTTCTATGAGCGTTTGGATTTCGACCCGTCATTATGGTCAGCTGGAGTCAGAACCATTAATTGGATGCTGCCAAGTCGAGGCTTCGCCACACAACCCATCCGCACGACGGGCGACTGTGACTTCATAACCACATATATATAAATGTAGGCCGCAGGAAGAAAACATCGACAAAGATTACGGATCAACGTTTAATTATCTACTGGGAATTCCCAAAAGCTGGCGCTCGTTGCATTTTTGAATTAAAACCGGATCGCAGGGTCGACCGCTGATGTGTGTTTTGTGACACGTGACCACATGACGCCTGAGGTCATAGAAGTTCTAAGCTGCACAAGACATGCGTTTATCATCCATCGGCTGAAGCCCTGAAGAGGTCAACCCGGAATATATAGAGGTCAAATAGAGTTATTGAGGGCGATCCGGATACACGTCTGGATACCATAAATAAATAGATAAAACCATCATCTATGCAGTAAAACACACATAAAATCCGATTCACTTTTACTTTTCTTACTTGTATAAGGATACCGAGAACTATTTAGAACCTTTTGATGATGATCCAGATCACCAAGTGGATCCAGGAATTCTTAAATATATGACTGAGTCAACAATAAATCCTTTTTTTTCTATTTATTTATTTATTTCCAGCGTGACATCCTGGGCTGCTTAGCAGAGGTTTGTGCTCTCCCTGTGAGGGTCATGTGGCTGCACTGGCTGATTGGCCTACGACTCACACCTGGTTGCTGCCTCTCAGCCCAGACACACCTGAGGCTGATTACGACCGGCCTTCATAAGCCCTGCTCCGCCCGCTGCTCCTAGTCGGACTATTTTTCATGGATCGTGTCCCTGCTTACAGAACGTCTTTCTGCCGCTCCTCATCCCTGGGATCTGCCTTTGTTAGAGTTTGTATTTTGAGCTTGCTTATTTGCTTTGTTCTTTTGGCTGTGTCTTTTTGTTTAACAAGATATTTTCGTTGGGCTCCAGCCACCCCGTAACCCGTGCGCAGCTCCGGGATAGTGACTCGACTGATGAACATTCCAGTAAAGCTTATAGTCACGTTTGTACTGTCTCCGTCCTCTGTTTCTTGGGGTCCTCTCGCACCAGTCCGTAACACTCCCGTTGCTTTTCTAGTTCCATATATAACCAACAGGGGGTGGTGAGGAGTAGACATGAATAATATTGTATTCCCAAGTTATGGTAATTGAATGTACAATTCATCTGTTTATTTATCTTGAACATCCAAGCCTAGAGAAAGGTCAGAGGTCAAGTCAGGTCAGGTCTAAATTCATAAATGTTGAGGAGGAAATGTGTCCGTCCTCCTCGGGTCAGAACCGTTGAGTCATCTGCGTGTTTGTCTGAGGTGGTCCTGAGTCTGTCCTGACTTTTGTGGCATGACAGCTACACAAACTGCAGCCCGCAGTCAACAACAGGCAGCTCTCTGCGTCTCTACCCATCATTATTTCCTCCTTTACGCCTCTCCATCCATTACTTTTTCCTTGCCAGAGAAATTCCCATCTGGCACGGCCAAACCTTTCAAAATAGAAGCGTAAATGTATCTGCACGCCACCCAAAACCAGCAGTCGGCCGGCCGTCTCGGTGTCTTTCCACATATTTTCTGGATTCCCCCCCCCCCCCCGGCTTGATGTGGCCTTTAACAAGAGGGTAATGGCTCGGCGTTTAACCAGCAGATGACAGGATATATTATTTGTTGATGTAGAGAGGAGATACTTGCGTCATCTCAGCAATGATCTTATAGTATTTGTTCACAACGCTTTCTGTTTTTTCCACAATAACTGTCCAAAAAAAAAACCTTTGCCCTTGGGGGGGCACATGTTGAAAGTTTCTGAACTGCAAGGTATTTTTTTTTATCTGAAACGTAATCTTGCTGAAACCCGCGGTGCACATGGAGGGCACTGTGTGGCACAAGTGAGTCTTTGTGTTTGCCTGGTGGGTCTTACATCATCTCCAGAGTCCACTTCCAGGGACTGACCGGTGCAGGGTTCGGGGGGGGGCTGTGGTACGCTTCACCCTGCTTGAACCCACCTGATTTTTTTTTTGTCTTCCACACAGGAGCTGCTGTCCCTGCTGTGCTTCCCAGGTTCTGACGGGGCCCCTCGGAGTGGAATCTCCCCGGCCCGGGGGCCTCCGAGCCGGGAGCTGCAGGGAGCTGAGGCTCCGGTCCTGCTGCTGTGCCGCCTGAGCTCAGCTTTTCCAGCTGTAACTCACTCTTGATAATTAGAACAAGAGCATATGAGGAAACCACTTTCACATGGGAAACCCTTGGAGTTTTATTTTCCACCCCTCCCCCCTGTGGCCAGGGACAAGCTGGCAGTCTAATGAGACGAGGGTCCTGACTGAGAAAAGCACACGGATGAGAATAAACCTTCTCTGAGGTCACCTTCGCCTGGCAGGAATAACGTTCCCCTCACGTGAGCGCAACGAAGCCAAACGCGTAAACATGAGCGACTTGATGGAAAGACCGCTTTGCTCATCCTCCGTCCGTGCAGCGGACGTTTTTTTTTTTTTGCATGATCTGTTCCGACACTGAGAAACTGCTGCGTGGAAAATTCTCCTAAACCGCACAAACGTCAAAACAAGGTTCTATTGATCGGAAACCAATCGCGCTGACATGCTGGCCGGTGACAAGTGGTGATTCATCGTTTTAAAAATTCTCCACTTTTGCCGTCGGCACGGTGATGAATGCTCATTTTTTGCCTCGGGTCATTTGTGCCGTGGTACCCACACAACAAACTGGGATTAACCAGTGGGATTAACCAGTGGGATTAACAATACGAAGCAACTGCAAGTCGCTTTTCCTATCCCAGTTTGCTATGGGAAAGAGGTGGGGTTACCCCTCGGCTGTATCGCCAGCAGTGTTGGGAAAGTAACTAGTAACCTAAAAGTAATACTATTACTTGTTCCCAGTAAAGAGGAGTGTAACAAATGTGAAACCAGGAAACCACAACGTTTAAATGGGGACGTATTAATTCAGCACTGAAATCACAACCTGGAATAAAAAGGGGCACAAAATGCAGCGTCTTGATCATAAACTACTCGCTGAATTTAAGTGTTACTAAATGTTTGTTCTACGGCAAGGAGAGTTACAAGTCACCAGGGCTACAGGCAAAAACAAAGATTAAACTAGCGATAAATCCTTCAAGACGAAATTAATGCACTTTATCCACAGAATATGGATGTCTAATTTATATTTAAAAATAAATTTATTCTGTATCAGCATTTGCTTTTACAATTTAGACATTTCACATTCAATTTTATATCAAATTTAAATACACAGAAGCTGGTTTATAAAATTCTTTTTTTTATAATGACACATTTTCTGTATCAAGTGGTGACACTTGTCGTGTGCACACACTGCACAGTGTATTCTGTCATTTTGCTATCTGTTCTTTGATGTCTCATCAAAGCTACGCAGCATTGATGTCTTTCATCAAAGCACCTGCTAAAATCCGCTTTGATCTATATATATATTTGTAAAAATCGTCTTCCTTTCTGTAACAACCGCATTAAAAGATGAGCGGCAGACTGATCCTGGAATCTGAGTTAACCTCTAATCTGGAAATTGATTATTCCTGTGAACAAACATACGAAGAGGGGGACCAGGAATCAGATGATTCAGAACATGAAAGGACAAATGAGCTCGAGGAGCTAAGAACAACGTGTCGCGGTGTGTTAGAAGAATTGAAAAAAATAACTGAGAAACTTGACATTTTCCTCACAGAAGATACGAGGAAAATGTACAATAAGAAGAAGAAGAAGAAGAAGAAGAAGAAGAAGTCGAAGAAGAATAACAACAAGAACAAGGAAGCATATTGGTAATATGTAAATGTGTTCATCCATCCATGTTCTTTCTATGAGATAGTCTAGCAGAGACTATTGAGATAGTCTGACCTGTGGGCCTGAGGTGGTTATATGGGGTCTGTCGAGGGAAGAAGTAGCCGAGTCAAAAAGGGAAGCAGTCTCGGAATTGGAGGCGGAGCCCCCCCAGCCTTCTGACGACAGCTGCCATGAATCCAGCTGAGACGTCAACGAGCCGCCACCTTACGAAACCATCCTCCTCAATTGGACATGCCTTGCGTCCTCCGCACTCTGTCCTCGTTCACGAGTGATTTAGTTTGTTATACGACTTTGATTGTGTCATTAGCTTGTGTGAGTGTTTCTTATTGAGTGTGACACCAAGTATTGGTTTGATGGGTGGGGGTGTTAGTACCTTAGTGAACCACTGTTTGTGTATACACTAAAAAGCAGTAGGGGGGTGTCACTGCTATTTAAAATGACTCGTTTTCTCCTGAGTCTTTTATTAGCGTTAATCTGGATTAGAAATTGTCATTTTGTTCCTTTTTGTCTCCTTCCAGGGCTCAGACACGGCTGGTTGGGTAGGTTCTTTTGTTTGTTACTTTGACCTTGGTTCACCCTGAAGGAGAAGCTTCACGTTGGTTTTGAGTTTTATACGTCCCTGTTGGATTGTGTGTTTTTTTCTTCTTGTCCTTTTTTCAAGTCGCCGGTGTCACACCTTGAGGCCAGGCAGGTGTCATTACCCCCACTAAACTCTCCCTGCCTTCGCCTCCCGGCGCTCCTGCCAATCAGCTCATCTGTGTTCCTGCAGCACCTGCAACTCGTCTCCCATCAACCTGCACTCTATTTAGTCTCTGTTCATGCCACGCCTCCACTGCCAGATTGTCAGTGATGTTTCCTGCTCCCCCGCACTTCAAACCGCCCCCCCCCCCCCCCCCCCGTGTTGCACGTAAAGAAACGAGGCAGAGGATGGCGGCTGACAAACAAGCAAGTCTTATCGCTGACCGAGCGCTCGAAAAAAGCGACAACAAAAATCGCACACACGCATCCAAACCGACGTGAAGCTTCTCCTTCAGGGTGAACCAAGGTCAAAGGAACAAACAAAAAAAAGAACCTACTCAACCAGCCTTGTCTGAGCCCTGGAAGGAAACAAAAAATAACAAAATGACAATTTATAATCCAAACGAAACAGGAGAAAACGAGTCAGCATAAATGGCAGTGGTGTCACTGATGCAACTCATGGGTTGGACAAAAGACAAAGATAATTATGTTGATAGATAATAATGATCTTGTTTGCAGGTAAAGTTTTTAATTGCAAATCCATTTTTGTTTGCAAATCATTTTTTGGTTTGATTGCATGAAAATAAACAAATTTAACTCCGTAACTTTCCTGCCGTGGACCCGATGGCTACTGTCACCATCGAGGACGATGGACCCTCGAGGGTCTGATTGGGATTACACCTGTTTCTTAGGAACACCTAAATAAATCTCTGTTTTTCAGTTTACTTGCCTTGCATCTCTTCTTTTCTTAATCTTTCTTCATTTATGCCTGGATTAGTTAAGCCATGGCGAACTGAACAGGAACAGTCTAAAATGCATTATGCATCTAAAAGAAGTATTGCTATCTTCATATATATATATTTTTTTCAAAGCTGCAAAATTGGCAGCTTCCTTTAGATTTAATTGTGACTCTTGCATCACGGTTCCGGTGTGGGCCTGGTTTTGGGTAAGGCCTGACAGAATTAGAGCTGGTCTCGGCGGATGTACTGTATGCACTCTGGTATAGTTTCTTTTTCTTTTTTTCACTTTGCAGCTTTTAACAGGAATTGATGCTTTAATCTCTGTGTTCCGTGACACGACCCTGTTGTCACATATGACGCCGTGACCCACGTTCCCACATGTGTGCCTGTTTTCAATCCCCCTGAAGGGTTTGACGGCTGCTGCCGTGAAAATGTGAGACGTGCCAGATGTGTGAAAGCTGTGATGTGTCTTCCATTGTTTGGGATGGGAGAAAGAACCTGAAGGGATCGGACAGCCTCTCATCACGGAGTCATGCCTGTCACGGTGCCATGACCTGGGAATTTTACCGGTTTTATCTGGCCCAAGTAAATCAGATGTTTATTTATGTCAGTGGTTGATAATCATTTATTTCAACGCGATGAACGCTTTACTCCCTTTACAGAGGGAAAGGATCAAATTGATGAATAGATGTTTTCCATGGGGCTCTACTGCCCCCTGCTGGCCAAAGTGTTGTCAATATTTGGTTTTTGCCCACAGGCGAGAGCAGCTGCTGTTCAGGTGAGGTTTTCATCTTTGTTTTGTTTTTACTGAATTTAAAGCAAATTGAAGCCAAATTTAGTTTCCGGCTTCATCACCTGAAGCAGGCTGGAGACCCGCCGAACCTCCACAGTTTGACGGTCCTGACATGTTTGCCGTTCATCATTCCTTGACGGGAACGACGCTCTGCTGCTTCAACATCCTTCAGGGAAAGCCGTGAAGCTGAGCTGTGACATTTAACCTGCGATTCCCTGAACATTTAACGGCATTTGTTTAGTTTTTTTGGACTGTTGCACATGAAAATCGACAGACACGAAGTACAGATGTTAAAGAAGAAGAAGAAGAAGAAGACAAAAGTGGAAGTTGTTAACCCTCCCCCCCGGGAAGAAGAAAGTAAGCATCCTGTCCTTTATCTGCGTGACCTGACAGCATTGCTAAAGGAGCGGTCGGGTCCACCTCTCACCATCTGATTGGGGGGGGACAGGTTGTCATGGGGATATGTACTGGTTTCCAATCATCACCACAAGAAATTGCTCATCTTCACTCTGCTGCTCTGCAGGCCTCCTTGGCCACTTTCCCGACGCTCCCGTGCTGTTTGAAATGAAGCAGCGCTCTTTGTTTTTTTTAAAGTATACTATTAGGTAGATCAGGGGTGGCAAAGGGTGCGTTTGATTTCAATTTAGTCACCTTGGTTCTGTCACGAATGGGATTTCACGTCAGAACGAAGGAGCAGAGTAGAATCCTTGACGGTAGCGAGTGCAGCACGTTACTTTTGTGCGTCTTGCATCAAAAGCTTTCGCGAGACAAACTCAGATGTGCAACAGAATTTTGCACAGCAGCGAAGGCGATCTAAACAGACGCATCACGAAGGGACTGATGATGCACGACGGAGCTGCTTTAATCCAGCAGAGCAGCTTCAAACCCACGATAAGGACGAGACGTCATGGCAAATGGAGGCCCTTTGTAATGATGACAAAAGCTGTTACCTACACACACGTTGATGTGCAAGGTGCTGTTTACTGCTGTAGTGGTTCGGCCTCTTGCGTAACGGTTCTAGGAAGAGCTGGGAGTCCAAGTGCCGGTTGTTATTAATAGATCGGAATGGGAGGTTCGGGAAAAACCTCCGTTTTCACCTCCAGCTTGAAGCCTTTGTTTTTGTTTTTGTTGTGTTGCTTTGTTTGTTTGTTCGGAGAGGAGCGGACATTGGAGTTAGCGCTGAACAGAAGGTTCTTGACTTCAGGCTCAGGGTCTCTACAGAAGTCAAGATGACCGGACGCCACCGGCGATGGTGTGCGTAGACACAACTACACACACACTAATCCTTTTTGTTGTTGTTTTGGACACCCAATCAGTGATCAGGGTGTTCACAAGGCAGAAGCCTTTGTCGAAGCTGAATTGAGCCACGGAGGGATTTTCAAAAGCGCTCGAGGAGAAACGGGATTGGAACGGACCGACATCTCTGCGAGTTCCGGTTCCTCTTGGGCGCTGAGTCGACGCGGACGCCATCTTTCTACAGGCCGCCATCACCCTGACCCAAACCAACAAGGATAACGACACCGGATTTACACCGCTGACGACAATTCCCGCTCACGTTATGACGCCGCTCAGCTGATAACAAGCGGGGACATTGTTCTCCTGCTTGTGTTTATGAAATGCTCCTCATGTGCTCCTTCTTACGCTGGATTAAACTGCTTTAGCGTATTTATACCGTCCAGGTGGCTGCTCCTAATATCTCTATAACTCAAATCTGATTTTTTTTCTTTTTTTTTATGAAAATAGTTTAGAGTGTTTACAAAAGGCTTGAGACAAAGTGAGTTTTTATCATTGACGTGCAGCTGAAGGCAGTTTTGCTGCAGATAGAGGACACTGGAGCTTTTTATGTGGGCGTTAAGCCTCTGATCTGTTGTTAACCAGACATTCACTGACCATTAAGTCCTTGAAACATGCAACTATTTCTTCCTCTGGAAAAATCACTCAATGAAAGCCTGCCTCCTGTACAGGATTTATAGGATTAAAAATGGAGCCCAAGGTGAATATGTTCTTTCATTTCCTTCACAGCACATATTTCTTGTTGATTTAAACTAAATAATAAAAACAACTTGTTGAAAATGTTGTTTCCATTCAAATTCTACTTTCCTTAAAGAATAAGAAAAAAGGATCAGAGCATCAGTTTAAATATTTGGCACCGGGGCGGGGTTTAACAACTGTACTCTGCTGCTGCATTCTGATTGGTGCATGCAAAGACATCCGCTTGTTTCTCGTGACATCATCAGCAGCTTTGTAAGGCTGGTTCCCCACTTAGTTCTGCAAGATCCATCGACTATAGCTCTACTATCAGCTTCTGATTTCTTGCCGCTATCAATGCATTTATTACAAAAGTAGCCGTTTGAAAATAAACACGTTGCCCATCGCATTTACTTTTTTTTTTTTTTTTAGCACCAAGTGTCGTTTCCAGCTGCCGGATGAAACATTTACATTAGGAAAAAACTCACAGAGCTTCTGATGATATAAAAACTTGTTTATTTGACAGTCGTTTAAGTGACTTCCGGGAGGCCTTTGGAGAAATCAATGACATTGATTCAAGGGGACTAAAACAAGAACGTCCGACTCAAAAGCACGTCGGCAACGTTCTCTGGTGCAGTAGATGTTTTATTCTAAATGCACAGTTACACTCGGACACTTCCACATTTTTTGTAAACAGTCATTTGCATAATAACTGTTCTGTCAGTACTCTTAAGCAAATCCAGACGCGTTCACAGTGCAAAACATCGAGACTTGAGAAAAGAGACGAGCAAAAGTCAAAAAAAATACTCGAAGTACGACTTGGCAAAAAAAACAAAGTCTTATTTACAGGAAGTGCAAAACGTTCTCTTCATGTCGCCATCATTGGGCGGCGGTGGTTAGAGTCGCTGCAACGCTTTAACTCGAAATGTCAATATCCTGCCGAGGCTGCGAATCAGGAGTCACTCAGGAGTCACTCGGGAGTCCACAGTGGGAATGGCGCTGACCTTGTTGTTCCTGCTGATCCTGCGTTCTGGCCTCGGCCTGGGCGCTGTAGTCTGGATCAGCTCCTCGGGTGTGTTGCCGAGCGGCGGGAGGAGCCTCTTCTTGCTGCTCCTTGTCTCTGGTAACCACTGAGGCGGAAGTTCGAAGGGCCCAAACCCGAACCGCGTGGCGTCCTCGGCTTCTGTAGGGGTAGCGGGCGCCACCTGAGATGAAGAGGCGTAAGCACAGGCGTGGACCTGAGCGAGCCGGGATGCTGCGATCGAAGCGGGGCCGTCCCTGGTGATGACCAGCCCTCCGCCCGTCCCCTGCAGAGGCTCCTTCCTGGTGACCGCTTCCTCTCCGAGGCTTCCCCCCCCCGACCCGTTCCTGTATTCCTCTTTAGGTCCGGGGACGCCGCCCGATGTTTGCGACGGGGTCTCGCGCTCCTCTACTTCTTCCTCAGAGGGCCTGAATATCTGCTGCTGGCCGATGTTAAACATCTCCAGGAGCTGGCTCCCGGAGCGCCCGGTCGCCTGCACCGGTTCCCGGGGACCCTCTGCCCCTAAGGAGGCCAGACCCCCCCCGGCGCCGACCACGTTGCGGCGGCTGCACCGCCTGTGGATCCGGGCCAGCAGGTCCAGCAGGCTGTGTCGGGCCGAGCGGTTGACAGTCAGAAACATGAGCGGATTGGTGAGCAGAGACACCTTGGGCAGCCAGAGGGCCGTCAGATACAGCGAACTCGGCAGTTCTTTAGTCTCCGCCAAAATGGTGCGATAGACGACCATCGCGCCGTAGGGGGCGCTGCAGGCCGAGAACGCCAACACCGCAGCCAGCAGAGTGGCGTGAAGCTCGGCCTCTCTCTGGGACACGTAGGGGATGGAGATGCTGCTCTGGGGAGTCCGCAGCGCCGCGATGATCACCTTCTTCTTCTGGCTCGCGCTGAGCGCCCTGCGGATCAGCAGCATGAGGAGGAAGACCAGCGCGAGGGGGAGCACCACCGTGGTGACGTTGTAGATCAGCACGTACGCCACGTGGCCCGGGGAGCGGGCGTGGTCGTCCGAGCAGGACGCCGCGACGTAGACGTCCGTCACGTTGGTCACGGCGAGCACGGGGAGGCTCGCCACCGCGGCGTGGACCCAGATGTAGACGACCAGGTCTCGTGACCTCGCCTCCGAGATCTTCCTCTCGAGCGGGTAAAGCACGGAGCAGTATCTGTCCACGAAAGCACAAAAAAAAAACATCTCTGAGCTTCATTTAGCAGCTTCAGGGTCCGGCTCTCCGTCACGCTGCGACGACGCAACAGGAAGTTCATCGATTGTGCTAATTAGCGACACCTGTGCTAGCTACCAGAGTGCGCTGCTGAAAACTGAACCCCGTCACGCTGGGCGGGAAAGCTCCCGGCAGTCTACGAGTGAGAGGCACGGCGCACCCTGGACACGTCGCCAGGTCATTGCAGGGCAGGTAACTTGCCATCAAGACATAAACAGATGTTGGGCATGTTGCAAGAAAAAAAAACTACATCTGCAAGACACCTCCTCGGGAGCTTGCTATATAAAATGAAAGCGGTGCTTCTGGTTTACTTTTTTTCCCCCCATTTTGGAGAAACCAGATTGGGGGGGGGGGGGGGGGTATGTTTGATTTGTTGACTGGTTTAGCCTCTGAAATGAAGCCCATCAACAACTGCAACCTACAATCTTGTAAAGTGCAGTAAACGGGGAAGGAAGGGAAAAGCTGGAGATGAAAGGAGTTCCCCTCCATTTATCCTGCTTGTAAAATAGTTTTTGATGAATGCCATGGACTCCGTCTCGTCCTTTCTGCATCACAGCGTGTCTACTTTATATCCCCAGCAGCACGCCTCTTCACCGCAGCAGGCGGGCGCAGGAAGCCCGTATCTGCTGCAGTCTCGCGCTTGCACGTTTATTAACGCAGCCTCAATCGCCCTCCACGACAGTGAATAATTAATCGCTTCCTATCATCACACGCGCATCATAACCGTATTGGTTGCTATGGAGCCCGTGCAAGCTTTGCTAGCAGCGAGAGCGAGGATGAGTCGTGGCGGCAAAAACCTGACCGAGCTCATCGCGAAAAGATGAAAGCGAAGCTGCAGGTTTGCCGTACTTCACCCGGCGTGCTCATGCTGGAGGCGGTTCCTGCTTTTTAACTTTAACGCTGCGCAACGTGACCCTGACGAGATGGAAAATGTATTTATTGGCATCGATCTGACAAAGTCAACACATCTTCTTGTTGCCTCCATTTTACAACTCGCTGTAAATCAAAGGTCGGCTCCGTACTTCTTACTTAAGCATGGGTTCGCATTTATACTCTTAAAAAGCCGTGGATGAGGCGCGAGACGTTTGGTTCAGGGACTTCCTGCTCCGCTCCAGTTGTTTGTTGTGTACGTTTACACGTTTACACCTCTCACTCCGATTGACCCTGCAGCCTATCGACGAACTGATTAGAGATTCAGATCGTCCACCTCTCTGAGATGGTGTCTCAGATCCCACACGGTGGAGTGGGAGGAGTTGCCTCTTTGACTTCAAAGTGCTTCTTACTGCGGCGTTCCAATGAGCCAACAGTGAAAACATCATTCTCCCACGCAAAGGGCTGTTTTGGTTTTCACCTGTTTTGCAAGAGGTGAATTTTTATTTTAAGCTAGCATCAACTAGAAGCGCTCTCGGAGAGCGGAAACCTCCGCCAAGCTTGTAAATCAATTTGACACACCTGTGGTGATCAATTTCAAAGTTATCCAGAATCCAGAATCCACTCTGGATCATCACCAGAATTGTAACAGGTCTTCCTCGCAACATTCCCAACATTGCCTGAAAATATCATCTAGATCTGTCAGTACCTTTTTGAGTTATCCTGCGAACAGACAGACAGATAAACGGCGGCAAAAAAACACAGCCTCCATAATCAATATTTACCTGTCGAGCGCGATGGCGCCGAAGCTGAGCACGGTGACCGAGCAGAAGAGTTTGTGCAGGAACTTGATGGCCTTGCAGAGCACCAGGGCGCGAAGCCACCAGCAGCAGCGAGGGCTGGCGCCGAGGGCGACGTCGAACGGGACGCAGACGAGGCCGGCGCAGATCCCCGAGCACGCCAGGTTCTGGACGAAGCGGTTGGTGACGGATTTAAAGACGTTCGTGCAGCGGGTGCACCACAACACGGTGGCGTTTCCTGGAAAGGAAAGAGGCGGGGCTTCAGGGTGAGTGAATCAATCTGCAGCAGCTTTTAACCCAAATGTCACAGATGTTGTTCCCATAGTAGGTTCTGGGTCAGAGGAACCTACTATGGGGATAAACAAGATGTCATATCCTTTTTTTTTTCTTCATAACAATTTAATAATTCTTCTTGATTATTAATTTCATTAGTATTTATTTAATTGAATTACATCTATTTATTTTTTTGGGGGGGGGGCGGGATTACGACTTACCGAAAAGAGAAGTTAAAAGGATGAGAACCTGAACGGTGGTGGTGAAGTCCCGGTACGCCTGCTCCTCCAGGCCGGTCCCCCGGGCGGGTCCCCCGCTGTCCCACCGGGTCGGCGGGCTCGAAGCGTTCAGAACATCCAGTCTGAGTTGGGCTGCCGTGAAATTCGGTGCGCCGTCCCCGACCGTCGCTGCCATTGTGGATTCAGACCGGTGTTGTTGTTTTAGGAAGGCTGGCGGGACGGTGGACAGATGAGTGTCAAATAAAAAAACAACATGGTGCAATAATAATAATAATATTCATACACAGCGACACATGGAAAACGACGCGAACGCGCTCCGCGACGCCACAATGCGGATGAAATCAAAGCCGCAGAGACGCGGGTCGGACGCGACCGTCTGGCTGCGGGAAAACGGCGCATCAGCTCCCGGTGCGCGGAGCGGCTGCGTCTGTCGGACTGTTGCTGACAGGAGCTGCTTATTAGTGGACTGGACTGGAGGAGGAAGGCTACTCCTCCTCCTCCTCTCACAGCGCCAAGAAACCCCGATGGATATTATTAATGGCAATTAGGAGGTAAGAATATATATATATATATATATATTGATCAGAAGTAAATAATTAACCCCAACGGGTTTTTCCTCCAGATGTTTAATTTAAAGACGGTCTAATATGGCAATGCAGGGGCGTTCATAGCACTGAAGCTCCAATTGGGCACAGCCAGGCCCCCTTAACTCAATTCATTGTTTATGTGCTTCCTGTGTGTAGACGTGATGAAGTCAAATTCAAAACGATTGAGCCGTCTCCATGCCAACATTTGATAGTTATACATGACATTTATCTTGAGAGACTGATAACCGGTGCTGCGCTCAATGCAATCGGATTGATGGACGAGGCGACACAATGACAGAGCGAAACAAAAAGATGAGACTCTCTTTCAGCATTTATTGGAACATTTCCACGCACAGGAAAACAGCTGATCAGGCAATCATTTTATTATCCACAGGAAAACGTTAGCTCATTTAGATCATTATCAGTTACGGATTTACTTATTTGTAATGTGGCCTTTTGATCATTTGCGTGTCTCTGAGGAAGGTCTTTCTCGGATGTCTGAGGCGCTCGATTCGGCGACGTCGTTTGCTAAAGGGCGCTCTTGTTGTACAAGTGCCTCCTGAAGAACTCCTGGACTCTCTCCCACAGGTCCACCTGGGCCTCACAGTGAGCTTCTGGCTCCCCCCCAAACAGCACGTTACTCCCTACTGCTCCGTGAAACCCAGACGGACAGTGAGGCATGTGAGGGACTTCCAAAAAGTGACCAGATTTCGGGTACGTCACAACCTGGAAAGACTGTTTCCCGTGTTTTTTCAAGGTGGCGGCGGCCTGTTGGGCAAAAACCAGACTTTTCATGGTGAGGTCATCTTCACCAACTGCAAACAGGAAGTGGCAACTGGCGCGTTCAATCGGAGGCACAGACGCCATGCTCTTTTCCAAGATGTCGTCTGGTAAAATAGCCTGCATATTTAGCAGGCCAGACGCTGTGATTTTAATATTCTTCATCACAAGGGTAAGCGGGGGAATAACAATGTCTTTGTAATGCAAGGGAAAGAAGCCATTTCCAATGCTGCTATTAATACAGACTGTTGCTGAAATCCCAGGGAGGAAAGACGACATCGCCAAAGCCAAGCTGCCGCTGTGAGAGATGGATATGATGCCAATTCCAGGACCGCAAACCTGTGAAGGAAGTCATTGAGTGTACGTCGTGTCTAAAGCAGCTCTTACGATGCAAAGGACAGGGTGGAGTGGAGAACGTCGGTTTGCTGTGGCGACCCCTGACGGGACAAGACGAAGGTACATTAGCAGTAGTAGATATCTAAAACTGACCTCTGGACGTGTCCTCAAGTACGTGACAGCCTCTTCAAAGTACTCCAAGTGCAAGGTCTGAGGGTTTTTGGGTAAATCCTGGTAGCCATAATAGGCCAATGCCAGAACAGCATAGCCTTTACTGGCTAGGAGGCTGGCTCTGGGCTCACACAGAGCTCCACCCAATGTGTACAGATCTAATATTCCTGGAAATGGACCGTTTCCTGGGAGAAAACAGCAAAAATAAAGAGAGACGGAAAGTTAAACAGAATGAAAACATCACTCCACTCTCACAGTTCACAGCCAACCTGGCGGTACAAACAGGACCCCTCTTATCAATCCTTCTCGCACAGGTATTCTCTTCATCCCCTCTGTCATATATCCTCTTTCATTGATTTCAGAGGCCAAGATTTCTCCGGTCTCTGCGCTCAGCGCTTCTATCTCCACCCGTGTTGGAATGAGAACGTTCTTCTTCAGGAATTTCCTGTGTGGAGTCTCTGGAGCCATGGCCCAAAATAAACCCATGGGCTGCACTCCGGTGTAACTTCCTCTCAGAGAAGGTGAACGGCAGACATCCACCTGGCCAGTTTCATCTGCTTTGTACACGGCAGAAGCCTTGAAAGTCATCCCTCTGTCATCGACGACTTTGGACCGCAGTTCAACCGATTTGTGAGGAGGGAGTCCCTCCACTTTTACCTGCAGCGTTTCATCAAACTGACAGTCGTTGCTGGGAAGAATTTTCACGCAAGCCATTTCAGCCCTTCAAGATGGAAACAGCGATGCTGATCGCTTTCCTCGAGCCTTTTAGTTTCGAACAGCTCTGTGGTCAAACGCGTCTGTCAGGGGAATGAATCATCAGAACAGTCTGAATAGCACACAGATTCTTAATGCAGCAATGTTCGTGCAGATAATTAAAGCTCTGGAGTCAGAGAGTTAGGCTGGCAGCTCTTAGGTAGTTCATATTTAAAAATCCGAGAGCTAAACGTGAACAGTTGCCATTCTAGAAATAGATGTAATTGTTAAAAAAAAAAAAAAACGTCACTGATTATAACTAAATTCACTCTTTCTCGCATTATGCTAAACATTTCGCAACAACGACGCTCATTAAACGGAACCGGTTTGCGGAGCTAACCGGAACTTGACGACAACGTCACCAGATGTTAGCTTTAATATAATTAATGTTAGCATAAATGTGTTAATTACTACTTTGGCAATAAATCACTTTATTTGACCACTAACTCGTGTTGTCTCATATTTCTGTCGGTCTTTGAACCAGAGTGTAGCATCAGTTGTGACATTGTGTCTTGTAAATGATGCTAACGCTAACTACCGGTAAGTTACCAATGGTTAACATTGAAGATTTTCCTGTTTTTTATTTTAAACAAACTAATCGCAGAGTAATTCGGCAACTACTAGTTCGCAAAATATCTGAAAACGTCCGTAATATCTTTCCCGTTGACGTACGAAGAGGTAATGCTCTTAGTCCAAACAGAACACGGAAATGAAAGAATGTAAACAAAGTGGGTGCAACCATTCTCATGCGGGAGGCAGGGGTGTTCCATTTTTTAATCAGCTGCCTCCGGTGTTTGCCTGTTTAATTATCCACTTTTCTTTACGTGATGTAAATCAAAATATTTGTTTTCTAGTCTTTATGTATTGAAATGCAACGATTGAATTTTTTTTAATGATACCCCGAAATTCAAAAAATTGAATGATTCCAACTGATTCCACCTGTAGAATTAAATGGTCCATATATTGTAAAATTGAGCGCTAAATGTCCACGTATAAATATGATACAAAATCAATTAAAGGATTTATTTGATTAATTACTAATTATTTACCAACATGTACACAGTTATTTATGTCACGATACATGCATGCAGGACGACGAATGGGTCCCTGGATGGCAGCATTGGCAAAAAGCATTAAGAAGTACAATTATGTGCTATTTTCTGACTTTCCACCATTATTGAGGAAATGTAAAAAAAAATGATTCTGTTGTTTCAGACTGCTGTGACTTTCCTGTGTTAAAAGGTTAATATGCATTAACATTATCTGCAAGCTTTCACTTGTTACCAACTGAAAAAGGACTGAAATCTACACTTTCAGAAAGCTTGATGTCATTTTGTCAGCCACTGAATACATCAGACTGATTCCAATAAACAAATGAAAATTGATACATAAACAACGCGTTTACTCAACTGTTTATTAAGTACCATAAATTCTTGTCTCTTTTGATAAATCACTCAAATCAGATTATGACACATTTGACACATTAACTTTTACTGAACGACATAAAAACTTCGTAATGCAACGTAATATTTTAGTTCTAATTATTCTCATTGATGACAGCTTCATTACATTGAACTCCATCAGTCAGTCAGTCATTGTACAAGCCGTTAGACGATACTCACACAGTGTAATTTAGTGCCAATGTTATGGCTAATTCATTAGAAACTAAAGGCAAGGCTAAGTATTGCTAAGAACAGTCTTTCTCGGATGTCTGAGGCGCTCGACTCGGCGACGCCGTTTGCTAAAGGGCGCTCTTGTTGTACAAGTGCCTCCTGAAGAACTCCTGGACTCTCTCCCACAGGTCCACCTGGGCCTCACAGTGAGCTTCTGGCTCCCCCCCAAACAGCACGTTACTCCCTACTGCTCCGTGAAACCCAGACGGACAGTGAGGCATGTGAGGGACTTCCAAAAAGTGACCAGATTTCGGGTACGTCACAACCTGGAAAGACTGTTTCCCATGTTTTTTCAAGGTGGCGGCGGCCTGTTGGGCAGAAACCAGACTATTCCAGTTGTGGTCGTCTTCAGCAACTGCAAACAGGAAGTGGCAACTGGCGCGTTCAATTGGAGGCAAAGATGCCCTGTTCTCTTCCAAGGAGGTGTCTGGGAGGGCATCACGTATGTCTATGAGCCCAGGCTCTACAAATTTAATATTCTCCAACACAGGGCTAAGTGCGGGGATAACAATGTCTTTGTAATGTAAGGGAATCACAGTATTTCCAATGCAACAATTAATACAGACTGTTGCTGAAATCCCAGGGAGGAAAGACGACATCGCCAAAGCCAAGCCGCCGCTGTGAGACATGGATATGATGCCAATTCCAGGACCGCAAACCTGTGAAGAAAGTGTAAGTCGTGTTTAAAGCAGCGATTATGTCCTATATCACAAAATGTGGCCTCTGAAAAACAGAATACAAATAAAATGTACAAAACAGAAACGTGCTTCATACATTTACGGTTTTACTATTCAAAACTGACCTCTGGACGTGTCCTCAAGTATGTGACAGCCTCTTCAAAGTACTCCAAGTGCAAGGTCTGAGGGTTTTTGGGTAAATCCTGGTAGCCAAAATAGGGCAAAGCCAGAACAGCATAGCCTTTACTGGCTAGGAGGCTGGCTCTAGGCTCACACAGACGTCCACCAAATGTGTACAGATCTATTATACCTGGAAATGGACCATCTCCTGTGAGAAAACAGCAAAAATAAAGAGAGAGGGAAAGTTAAACAGAATGAAAACATCACTCCATTCTCACAGTTCACAACCAACCTGGTGGTACAAACAGGACCCCTCTTATCGATCCTTCTCGCACAGGTATTCTCTTCATCCCCTCTGTCATATATTCTCTTTCATTGATTTCAGAGGCCAAGATTTCTCCGGTCTCTGCGCTCAGCGCTTCTATCTCCACCCGTGTTGGAATGAGAACGTTCTTCTTCAGGAATTTACTGTGTGGAGTCTCTGGAGCCATGGCCCAAAATAAACCCATGGGCTGCACTCCGGTGTAACTTCCTCTCAGAGAAGGTGAACGGCAGACATCCACCTGGCCAGTTTCATCTGCTTTGTACACGGCAGAAGCCTTGAAAGTCATCCCTCTGTCATCGACGACTTTGGACCGCAGTTCAACTGATTTGTGAGGAGGGAGTCCCTCCACTTTTACCTGCAGCGTTTTATCAAACAGAGAACGAAGGCGGGGTAGAATGTTTACGCGGATCTGTGAGTAAGCCATTTCAGCTTCTTAAGATGGTCAGCGTCCTCTGCTACACCAGCAATGCATCTGTAGAGGAAATGAATAATGCAATTGTCATAACGCTTGTGGAAAAAACAAAAAAATGTGCATTGGATCTATCACAAGCATTCTTCATCACGAAAGACAGTGTTTGTTTACAGTAAGTATTTATAACGTAATTGACCAAATAGAGAGTTTTCATGCAGGATCCCTCTCTTGTCTTTAGTGTTTCACCTGTTGAAGAGTATTTGAGAGGGCATTCACCGACAAGGTGATGTGAAGGTCAGGAAGGGTCTTCCAGCTTATGGAGAGGACAGCACTGGGGGACAAGCTAACGGATAGCTATCGGTTAGTAGGTGAAAGGTCTCGAATTACCGATTTTTTCTTTCCTGTTTGTATCCGAATAACTATGAATATATCTCCAAATGACCGTAATACACTGTCTACATAAGTACGAAAAAGGGAAGCTTACATACGCAGAGAACACGGAAATGTAGTAGGAAGTAGGAAACCTTGGCGCAACCATTTATCCGAAGAAGGGGGGACCCGGTGGTTTTAAATCAGCTTTTTTCGATGTATATTCGTTCATTGAGGCCGTTTTCTTCGCTGATTTTATTTCAGACTCGTTATTAATAATGTAGTAATTAAAACACTGAAACAAAAATAAATTCGTAATACCCCGACAAGGAAAATAGTTATTTATTCCACCTGTAGCATCAAACGGTCCATGTTTTGATGTTCTCTCTTCGACGGAAGTGAACAACATAAAAGCATGACGTAAAATACAAGATTTTATTTTTATTTACGGGGTATGATCGATTCTGGAATAAAATTTAGATACGTATATGCTAAAAGATGAAACGGCCACTAGATGCCAGCATTTGCAAAGAGTATTAACAGTTAGCTAAATTTGAGAGGTTCACGTATCCTTTCTGTCAGAGTAAGAGTGAAATTGAATAGCTAAATTGTGTTGCTCATGCTGTATGTCTCGTAAAAAATCACAAGACATAGGGTTAATTATCAATTTTTCAGATTCCTTAATCCCAGCTCGGCTTCTCAGCTGCCAGGATATGTTAATAAATAAGCAAGATAAATATACATTACTATTGGAAACTCTTACGTGGTTGTGCAAACATCAAAATATGCGCATTGTTTGTATATTTCTAAAGAAAATGTAGTTTTTTATTTAACTGAATTGTTGCGTAGTTTTCTTTATTTCTCTGTTCTTTTGTTCCTCCTCTAGATTGTGTGCTTTTATTTTGAAGTCAAGCCGGTTGGTTTGACACATTAGGACCCGCCCTTTTAAAGAGGTAGCCATGGAGACCGCGCGAGAGCGAGGCAGCTGAGTTTCCGCACACCTACATCAAAAGGAGCTGGCGAGCCGAAGACAAGGAACAAAACACGGTGGTCGTGACGGACTAAAACGACAAATACATTTTATTCTTTTATTTCCCCACATTCCGGTTTGAGGCTACTCGGTTTTAACGCTGTTAATGCCTCGAATGTGAAGGACTGAGAGGAGGACTCGCTGCTAATCGTGAGTATTGTCTGTTTTTTCCGCAAGCTAATCACCGATAGGCCACCGCGAGATTTCTCTCAGGCTCTTTCTCTTTCCGCCTGTTTGTATTTTGTTCATTATCTACCTTAATAAAATCAAATAAAAAAAAGTATGTCGGCCACCATAGGGCATCAAATTATTCGTTTTTCAACAACATTAGTAAGCTGTCAGCTTTATGTTGGTCTACTAGCCTAACGAAATGTCTTTCTAATTAAGCTAGCCGTGGGTATCGACAATTGCTAACATTACTAACTAATCTAACTACATTTGTGTACTTGGTCTGTCGTAATCACCAGGTAGCAAGTCTTACCCTTACTTTACAAAGAGCTTAGAGATAAAATATAACAGAAAACCATATCGGTAAGCTAGTTAACCATTAATAGAACAGCATTACTGTATTGTTACACTTCGGTCATGTGATTAAAGCGTACTTTAGCGGTTAGTGTTAACATGTCAGACTCAAGCAGAACTATAGATTGTCGTGTCAATGTGTTGGATTGGGGAATTGGATTCGGCTTTGTTTTTGTCCTACAGCTTTTGCGTGCGTGTGCGTGTGCGTGTGTGTGCGCGTGTGTGTGTCCTGCCAGCCCACCCTTTTGTTTAAATAGCTCGCAGTATGGTCGCACGTGTTGAAGCCTGTGACTCTTCTGTGAAGCTGCTTCGTTGACCATGTCCCGTACAATTACAGTGGGGAAGTATGTTTCCGGTAGTGGCAACGCTTTTTCATTTCCTACACTCCTCACCTCCACCTCTCGATTCCTGTTAGCTTGGGTAGATATGACAACGTACAATGAAGTCAACATTTGAGGCCGTGTCATTTATATCCAAGACCATTTTGAGAAACTCCCCTTTGTCTCATCTTCCTCCTCTCTCCTTGTGTTCTTCTTGTCGATCTCTCCCTCTCTGCTTCTGTCTCCTTCCTTGCGGCGGAACGGTGGGATGCCCAAGCGGTCTGGGGCTTAACGCTCCATAATACTTCAAAACAAAGGGTCCTTTCTGTGCTGCCATGCAGAGCCACATCTCTGTGCGCTCCCCCCTGCGATCCCAGGAGGGGGCTGCTAGTAGCGGTAGCATTGGAGCCTATCGGGTGGGAATCTTCTCCCGGCTGTTTCTTTGGCACACTGAGTGCTCTCTGTTCCCGGACACATGTCTGCATTGCTGCTCTCCTTGGCTGCTTTTGCATTCCAGGAGTCTTGGGCAGTTGAAAATCTGCAGTAGCAGCCGGCTGGATGGCTGACTGCCTCGCTTGTGCATGAAGAGGAGAGTTTGATGTGGGGGGGGGGATGACAGTGTCCATCCTGTTTAAACTCTACTTCCTGAATCCAGTGGGTTGGCGCATGGCCGATGATGATGATGATGAATATATTTATTAGATAGAATGTTAGAGTACAAGTACAGTCACACAGTAGCATGTATTACAGTACAAATAACGTCAAACATCCTGTCTAAGAGGAGCATTTCAAAAAAGCCCTTGCGGGCTTGTTTCCGTTGAAAGTCCTTCGTACGGCCTATACAGTTTGGGAAATGGAATTACTTTAAATATTGTAAAGGGGTAGAGTGATGTTGTTTTCATTATTGAGGATAATTTGGTGTCTGGCCATCAGGTTAAATACCAAATACACTCAATAGGTTTGATCCAGAAACAAGAAGTGCTAGACTTGCCTCTTTATGCGCTCGTACCTATACTGTCAAGAAGACTGCCGTCTCGGTCATCTAATAAAATGCGCACGCATGAAGTCAGTGCCTTGAAAGATCTGCACTAAAATACCTTCAAGGTCGAGCTGTGATGTCGAAATGGTCAAAATGGACTGCTGTGCTTCGTAGGACGCTGCAGCACTGTGTTAATGACGGTCTACCTTTCTGACGCTCTTGTGTGAAAGCAATTAGACTTGTTTCTGCTTAAGTTTTCACTTTGCGAACCTAGCAGCCAGTCAATACTCTGTCCTCGGCTTCCTATGAAGGTCAGCACTGCATTATAAACACCATAGCAAATGAATATTTACATGTCAGCAATATATTTACATACTGACAAGCAGCCTTTTACGAAGAATGTTTTGGATATGTCTAAAAAATTAATCTAGAAATGGCGTCACCTGAATTAGCTGTTTATGCTAGTTTTATTTTCTGTGTATTTTACATTTACATTCTGTAGACACACGCTCACAGATACATGTAGTGCAATGAAGAAAACAGACTTATGAGGATGTTCATGCTTCCTGGTCTCTGCTATACACATAATATACATCTTGCATGCCGTGGAGCATCAGAATATAGGAGATATTACAGAAACTAGCATGCGATGTACCTTCAGTCTGCAGTATAACAGACTAACACCACAGCCGATCTGATGGTCATGTGGCATCTCATTACTGCTGAACTGTTTGTATGCTATTTGTATTTCATTTATAGCTAAATTTGAGGAATCCCTGTGACATACCTTTTTGTTTGTCTGCTATTGTCATGCTATCTTGGAAGCAGCAAACTCATAAAACTATAGAAAGTTTCATTCATTTTATAGTTGAGCCAAACCCCTCTCTTGGTTATCACTAGTTTTGCTAAAGCTGCAGTCGCAAGCATCATTTAGTTTTACCCCGACTCGCTGGGATTTGTTTTCCTCTTGCATCATCTACAGTGGCTGTTTTTTATTTTATTTTTATTAGTCCTTGAAAATCCTGAAGAGATAATGTGTCTAAAATCATTCATACGGTGGATGCTATTAGTAACTGTGACTTGATGACATGCAGCGAAGGCTTATAGTATAGCTCTCTCGCCCGACTCTCTCATCTCCCTCTGTTTTGCTTTCGGTCACATAATGCTCATTGAATGTTGACGGTAATCTGCATCGCCCACCCTCCCATTCAAGCCCTTCCTCTTTCTCCGGTCCGAACAGATTAAGCCGTAGAGGACTCTCTCTGGTCGCCGGAGGAAAAGATGTGCGATGGAATGGTGGCGTTTCAGACGAGAGCCCCGTCCTCCTCTCGAGCCCAAAGGCTGGCTGCCTCCGTGCTTCTCCTCCTGTTCACCCTGCTCCCTCATGTTCACGCATCAGGTAAGAGGCAGACACGCAGTGATACATGCTGGTCTCTCGTGAGTTGATTGAGGTCGTTTTCCCCTCGCCTTGTGGGTCAGTTGGATCAAATTGGCTTCCTTTACCCCTGCCTCGGTCAATCTCGCACGCTCTGTGAATCCATTCACTGTCGTAATGAGTCACAACAGCTTCCCCTCGCTGCTGGGTGAGCCGGAGAAACGATGTTATCTGTGGTCACGTTGCTCTCATAAGGTTTTAAATCGGCCGTGACTTTACTGTCCTTTGATGGCTTTTAGCATGGCTAGCCTTCTCTTGTTATGGCTCCACATCGACCTTCAGACCAGGCTTTGCATTGCACCCTGTGGGCTTTGATTATTGTCCGAAGCATCAAAATGGAGTTGATTATCGTCGAGTGCAACAATCCTGGAGGTTAAATGAAACGCAGGCGGTGCCGGTGGGACTTGTAAACCCCCGTGTCTCTCAAAAGGGGTTCATCTGGACGCCATGGACTCAGTGAACCCCTCAGTTCTGCCAGCTACGCTCGCACTTTAGCCTTCCAATGGTGCAGCCCCCCTCCCCCCAAACAAATACAGGCTACACACCCCTCTCACACAGCCAGCTTGTGAGATCTGCCAGATGTCCTTGCTACAGAGAGGAGGTGAACTGTGTATGTGTGAATAATTGAACGTGTATTCCGGGGTGGTTGAATGATCCGGGGTTAATTGATTACTTTTGTTAAATGTCTCAAATAAATGAATGAATGTGTGTATTTATACATTCCCCATGACACACGGCAATGCATACAACGTATAACTACAATAACAACGAGTGCATAGAGGCCGGTCATAACAGGCTGTTGATGAAACCAATGGATGCAGGAAGAAATGAATTTATTAGTCTGTTTGTTACTCACAGAAGTACCCTCTGTGTGTAACGGGAGGAGGGTGCTGCTGATCCCGAGTGTATCATCCCTCTCGTTTTCCGTCTTAGGTAATACCCATCCACGTAGAGGTCAGAGGGGCTGGTATCACGTGTGGATTTGGCTTATTGTACAGAATGTATTACTGAGATGTTCCTATACAATGTAAGCTTGCATAGGTGAGAAGTGTGTTTTTATGTGGTGAATACTCAAGGAATTACTATTACTATATCTGTAAGAAAAGTGTTGTATCTTTAAGGATTAGTTTAAGCACCTCCTATATAAAACTACCTCTTTGTACATTATGTCAGGTTAAAACCTTTATTAATTTTTGCTGCCCTTGTTTTCCAAACTGAGCTGGAACATTATGGATGGTGCCTTGACTGGACTGACGGGTTATTTTTAAGTGTCGTCCAAACATAACCACTTCCTTATAATAGGCAAGTCATTATTAAGTGTGACTCGCACTGCAGGAGCTACACCTCATCTGTGCGCTGTATTCGTCACAAAATGTTGTTTGATCATTGGTGAGGAATATACTTTCTTCTCTGTATTTTTAGAAAAGGAGGACAACGCCAGGAAGAGTAAACGTAAATTTAAACCGCACGAATGGGGTGCGTGTCAACAGGAGATATAACAGCAATTACAGCACCAAAACATCCAAGACATAACTTACAGCCTCCGAAGCGTGAAAATATGAAATCAAGCTTGTAATTACTCCTATTTCTATAAAGGCGAGACTCATTTTGAAGCTTTAGAGTCATGGTGTTATTAATTCCTCTGTTCCCTGGCCTCCCTGTCTCGCTCTTCTCCATACATAATTTACCTACCGGTAGGTAATCCTTTGATGTGTTCCAGGGATGGCAATTTGTCTGGAAATATTTCATTAATACAAAATGTTGTCTCTAATGACAGGCTTGTTCCTGCAAATAGCATTGCGTTGTGCCAAAGATATATATCATACAGGATGGATGTATATATATATATATATATATTACAAGATTAGCATACTGTAGACCGGAATACAGCACAGAGCAATGAACTTCTATTTTTAGTGCTTCAAAGTCACTGTCTGTTTGGTCTTTTTGTGGATATTCTCAGGAAATATGGCATTAGAGAGCGCGAAGGATGGAATGAGACTCGTTGCTCCCATTTTTACTTCACTTACCAAAGAAAGAAAAGGTTCCGATCTGCGTCGGCGGCTTCATGTTCTCCATGGAAAGGTCAAGTCAAACGTTTTTCATAACTGTCAATACATTCCGTGTGGAAGTCGTCACACAACTCCATCGGGAGTGATGTGTTTTTAGAGGCAATCGCGGTTCAATTAGTCTTTTTTTTCTTTTTTTTTTTATCCGTCATTCGGTTGTTCGGCGTAAACAAAATTACCAGCGGGGTTGAACGCCTCCTTCGAATTTGTGTTCATGATTACAGTGTATGATTACATTTTTATTTCTAATTCAGAACATTCTTCCAACAGTAGGAACACAACAGACAAAACAATGCCGGTAAACAAACACAGCAACATCAGTCGAGGATTTTCGAGGCACAATGTTGTTTCTCTGCCCCTCTGACGTCCCTCGGATGTCTGCTTCACGGAACTGAGTCGCTGATATTGTGTCAGTTCCGACAATGAGCCTCTGAGGTTTGCTTCTGAGGAAGCGGACCTAGACGATGACTCAGAGGCGGGAACTCCCCATAAGGACGTGCTCATCTGCTCACATTTTGTGTTTTCGAGTCCTTTCGAATCCTTGTGCGTCCGCTTAAAGAGATAAACGGCGCCCTCTGAAAACCCTGTTGTCATGTGAAGTAGGAGTTAAACCTACGCAAGATGATATCAGCAGAACTCGAAGCCTCCCTTCAACAAACCCACTGTGTGCGCCGGTGGTGAAGTTTATGTCTGATCATGTGTGAGAACAGGAAATGGCTTTCCCTTGGGCCCAGGAGAAAAGCGGAGTCATACGGTTAAAGAAAAGGGCGAGCCGAAAGCCGAGGCCGAGGGAAGAAACAGTGTCGCCTTTGTAATTTCCTCTGAGACCTGTTTGTTTTTGACGATCGATTGGTTATCCGTTCTTGGCTTAAGTTGGAGAATCTTTTCTCCAGCTGATGAAGGACGTTACGCGGAGCGAGCGCTTTGTGTCGGCAGGTCTCGCATCAGCGTTCAGGGCCGGACAGGATGGGGTGCTCGAGGGAAAAGGACTTGACCGCTCCCTTCTTCTCTCTCGCAGGCAGAGTAGAGTTTAGTGGCCGGCGTAGCGTCGTTGCTCTGACCACAGAGGAAGATATCTGAATGAGCCATGGCCTACTTCTGGCGTCTTCAAACAGCAGCAGTCTTTGAAACTTGTTGCCTTCTCTAGCCAACCAAAATTGTGTGTATGTGTGCATTTTTTTTTTGCCTTCCCCCCCAGAAACCCACAGAGTGCGAGCGCTCTTTTGGTTTCCCCTCGCAGACAGTTTGCTCGATAGACCGGGTTCGCAAACGGCACGGCCCGAGGGGAGTTGGAAACGAGGGTTAGTGCGCAATTAACTGTTAGGAATCATCCCCCGAAGTCCTTTTTAGCGACGGGGCTCGCAAGCGAGCGCGAGTAAAGCAATGCGTTCGCTACTGCCTCCTCTCTGAAATGTGAGAACAAAGAGGTCTTTTAGGGGGCCGCTGGAAGCCAGAGGCCAAACCACAGCGAGCTGCTGCTCCACTAGATCACCAGTCTGCAATTAGAGTGTGTGTGTGTGTGTGTGGCAAAGTGTACCGAGTGCAGCACAACCCCCTTTTCAGAGACACCTCCGTCTCATTCTGTTGGGCTTCAACCATTAGCCAGGTGAGATCGGAGCCCATCAGCCTTTCGCTTTCATTGCTTGTGTATTTGTCGCTTGAACCATAACTCTGCTCTCTCCCTGCGTCATTTAATGCCTCCCTCGCCCGTCTGAGACTTTAAACACTTTTCCAGGAAAGCGCTATTGGTCTACGGATACACACGAAACAAGATGCGGTTTTCAAATGGTTTTTGTCTCTTAATTATTGATTTTGGAAATCTACCCTCCCCATTCACATTCCCCACTTGATACAAATAGTCTCGCTAGTCTCCAAATTCCCTCTCCGCTGGTGGCAGGAGCTGTATCGTAAAGGCCGAATGTCAACGCGGGATGCAGTCGCGGCAGAAGTGGTTGTTTTTCATAACAATGCAGCGGATGCGATGTTATAATCCACACCGTTATGTTCACAGCTTTGTTTTTGGGCGTCTCTCCAGAACTCGAGGATTATTTTGCAGCTACATTACGGCTAGGGACGGGAGAGGCCGTTTGTAAATTGTTTTTCAGTTGTCTGAACCAGCAGGCAGTCGTAATGATTTTCAAAGGACCTCATCTGAGGGACCGGCCTGCTGAGTAGAGAACATCTCTGACTAATGAGCTGCTAAATATATCCCCCCCAGCCTCTCCGGTCTTCTGCTGCTTCTGCCTCATTTCATTATTTTACTCCTCTTTGCTTTTATTCTGTGCTTTTGACCGTTTTGCACTTTTCTGTGTCTTCTGTGTATTTTTATTTAACATTTTGCCAAACGCATGCAAGACATGAAATAAACTCGCATCTCCTGCTTTCTTTATCCGTCTCGTTGTTTCTTTTCCCCCCCTGCTGTCCCACCTCCTCTTTTTTCAGACCCACTGAAACACTGGTCTGATTTTTCGTCACACCATTAGTCATCTGCAGCGTCCTGTTCAAACAAGTTCATCGTCTTGCACATACGGCGCCGTGCATCCCACGCATGCTGGATTCACCCACGGTTGAGACATCCATGCTCGTGTCAGACGGTGAGCCACCGTGACGAAGCTCGTGATGCAAAGCACATCAGGAATGATTTTGGAACACAGCATCACAGAAATATATCTAACCAGTCCCCCCCCTGTCACCAGAACATTTGGAAAACGTTTGAAATGGCAATAAAGCAATCTTTCCATCTCTGGGCATTAAATGAGAAGCCAGAGTAGCAATAAATGCTTGACTTGCATTAACGGTATCTTTAAACTGCAGCTGCCACTCCGAGCCACAGACATTCTTAGGTCAGACATCAGTTCCTAAATTACTGACAGCTGGATATAACACGCCTTTCTTCTTTTCTTTTTTTTTATAAAGTCAAGCAAACCGTGGTTTCTCTCCAGCCGCACAAAAGCTCGGTCGAGAGCGGCGGCTGTTATGTTTGGAGCAGAACATCGGCAGTCAGAATGGTTATCAACGGCTGTGAATCCACGGTGGAGCGCCGAGTGGAAAGTCATGCCGTCATGCCTCAACATGCCACAGCCGTAGCAAGACAAGAAATGGGGGCAATAATGTGAAGAGCTGGGCCTTCATGTGCGATTCCGCTCCACCCGGCTTGTTTGTTGTCATGGGTGGAGGCAGCGTACCGTTTCACTTTACCTGACCGCACCTCAGAAAAATGGCTCAGCGACTCGTTCTTCTTGTGTTATTTTGGTGAAATTTGCTTTTCAGTAGATCTTTTAATTAGATTCTAAAAAGAGGGCCGTGTGAAGTTTGATTTTCGGAGCTGCCAGAGATTAAATGTCTTAATCTTAAAGACACTTCAGTTTTGTGAAAGGTTGCTGACAGCTTTGATTCTGTGTTTACTCCACGATGCATGACTTGCTCTCTTCTGTGCTCCAGGATGTACTTGTACACGTATTTCCTGTCTGCATGGCGCCGTTTCCTGTGTTGTTGTTTTATTTTGTTCCCCTCTAGTCACATCCCTCAAACTGTGATTGCCGGTATGTTTAGTGTCCAGTTGGCTGAGCTGCAGCCCAATGTTCCTGTGTCCTCATTACATCATCTGTGAGCACCGCTCTGGCCGTGGCCTTTAGGTTACACCAGCGTCCATTTAGATAATTGCATCAGTATTTATGAGTCTCTCAAGACGTCTAATCCATAATCATTTCATTATCAATCTCTAGGTCTGAACAATTCAAATTGTCATCATATTATTTCTTGCGTTTTTCTCACGCATTAACACTTAAACAGGATTTTATGATGTCACCATAACATTAACGCTGACATCACACCCATCCAGAACAAAGACTCATGATGGAGAGTAATATATTGATTAGCGAGACGTGTAAAGTGTAGAATCCCGTCTTCCTGGCCGCTGTCTCTGTGTTCCTGCTCAACGGGATTGTCGGATCCGGGCAGAAAGGAATCTCGGCCTCGACCTGATCTCCTTGGAAAGTGCCTTGAGAGAACATTAGTTTCTTCTGCAGGGGGTTTTGAGTTGGGGTGGGGGGGGATCTGAACACATGCACGTGTGTGAAGGCGGGGTCCCACACGCTCTTTTGTTTTCCTCTGAAAGCTGAGAAGGAGGAATGCTTGCCTCCCAGCTGTCCTCTGCGGTGAGGATGATAGAGGAGCGAAGGGGGAGATCAACGTTCGCATTTGCTAACATCCTCCCATCTGTTACTGGAGAACAGAGTGTGTGTGTGTGTGTGTGTGTGCTTGCATCTCGGGGTGAGAGAGTGTCGCACACAATGGTGCCCCCCCCCCCCCACCCCCTGGCTTTCACCCATTTTGTCCCCTTATGCATATTAACCCTTCAAATGCAAAGTTGTCTGTTGGCCTCCTGTGAGGCACGCTGCTTAACTCCATCACTGTGCCCGTCCCCCCCCCCGTCCCCCAGCGAGCAGGGACAATGGCGCGTAACGGCGGCGCACGTGGCTCGCTAAATGCAGAGGGGTGGGTGTGGAGGTGGAGGATGTGTCTGCTCAGAGACTTCCTCCACCAGGGTGTGTGCTTGGGATGCGTCCTACGCTCGCACAGTGAGATTGCGGTCCTCCCATATCTGCGGAAAGGCTTTCGCATCAACGTGCCGGCCGCCTCCCTGTTCTTCCTCTTCATCCGCCTCCTCCCCTTCCTCTTCAAGTCAGGTCCCTCCACCTTCTCCCAGAGGTCCTGGAGCCGGAGCAACAGCACCGTGATGGAACTTTGTTCTGCATCATCCGACCCTGGAAAAATATGATTCACAGCCCGGCTGTTTGAGATTGATATGATATGAATGTGAAAACAAGTTTGTGTGTGTGTGTGTGTGTGTGCGCGTGACGGTTACAGCGAGATGGCATATTCCTTGCACACACCAGAACGTGACAATACTAGTGTCACTCACCAGTACGTTAGGCGTGCTATGCTGGGATGTCGTGCCACCTACGCAGATCAGTGTTCAGAGTCTCGCCACCTCATACAGTGTGAAGTCTCTCCCTCTGCAGGATCATCTGGGATGTTTCCGTATGTGTAAAAGAACAAAAGCAGGTGGAGGAAGCTCGCGCATTCAGGAGTTTCACCGTGACTCGACTAATAATGTCTGCGCATCAGATTTGAAGCCGGGGGGGCGGTGAAAGAGTAGGATCTAACAACTAGGAATAAAACTTAAAATCTTGAAGACGACGTCTCCCGTAACCCTAGTTAAATATTATTAGAAGAATAAAACGCTTCTATTTATATTAGCGTCCTACAACCTTTGAACAGCTTGACAAAAAAACAACAACTGTGGATTAGCAGGACTGGGGGGGGGGGGGGGGGAACTTGGCTTGAAAATTACACCACAACAAACACAGTCCGAGGTCATGGAGGGACAAAAACATATTTACCAGTCCAAAGAGGGCATCATCATCCCCGGGGTTTACGCTTAATCCGACGCACAACCCCCTCTTAGCACGCATTCACACCGCCTCCCGATACACACGAGCACACACACTCCTCAAGACCCATTGTTCTACAGAGAACCCAAACAGCTGGCTGCAAAAGTCATCGGTGTCCGATCTGCTTAAGAGCGCAACCAGCTTGTGATGGAGGATAATTCGAATTAAAGAGGACTGAAGCCCGTGTCCTCCCTTCATCTGTGTTTTCCTCAACCCACCTTCCAGTTCTTGGTGGACGAGTGCCATCGGTAACAGATGGAGAAAGGGAGATATTCACAGCGAGGGTGGCTCTTCAGGGCAGGGAAGGGGATTTTAACGCCCCCCCACGGCCCTAGTCTCCTCTGTCACTGCCCTAGCAGTAAGCCTGGAGGGCGCTCCGCCTCATCCCCGTCCTCCCGACGAGCAAAGCGTTTCTCCCATCTCTGGCCTGCTAAATACCAACGGTATGGTGCGTTATCATCATTTCAAAATCTCCACGTATTTCACAAGAGACTCCCGACGACGCCGCGTTAGTCATCGTTTCGGCAAAGCCTGTTCTCTGGAACGAACCCTGAGCGTCAGACCTGTGGGAGAACAGCTCGTGTCTAACGGTGACTCATTCGCTTCCTCACAAGCACACAACAGGACGTTCTGAAAGCCACCCTGCCATCGTTCGGTGCTTTAATCGTTTGATGGGTCCCCCCCCCCCCCCCCTCCTGTGTGTTTCCCAAGCCAACATTCAACATTAGGCTGAAAGGGCAATGGGGTAAAAAGAGACGGCGAGGTATCTGAACCACCGAGGCAGCGTTCATTCTCTCCGTTCCTGCTAGCCCAGCCCACGGCGTGTTACGGTATGTTCTGTAGCTGGCCTCTCCCTCTCAGACTAGATCTGGCCGACGTGCCGTGACTCGACTCTTTCCAGCTTGTGATTACTCGGGACTATGCTGCCCCACGATGCTGAAGATGTTGTTTTTGCAATCGCCCCCGTTTGTCGGTCAGCGTCTTTGCTTTTCGTGCTTGATTCCTCTTTCTTTGCCTTTTGTTCGCTTTCCTGGCATTAAAGGTTTTTCATGTTGAATGTACTTTTGTGTTTTCTAAGTTAGGCTCTGACTTCTTTTGACAACTCTAATCTCTTTTTTTTTTTTTTTTTCCCCAGTGCCATGTATTAATAGACCTTTTTAAGGCATCGTGGTGTGAGTGGTTCTTTTATCACAGGATGTAGTTTGCAAAGGGCGAGTCTGTGATTACATTAAAGGATATCTGATAGTAATCAGTAAAACTTTGGCCAGTTTCCTTGACGACAAAACAATACAAAAACACCACTTAACCAATTCAATTCTTATCAATCTATACAGATCTAGTAATTAACGTTTTCACCTTTGATCCAACTAAATGGGACATTACCGTCTGTGTATTAACACGGCCTAGAGGTGCTCAGCTATACGTCACTGCATCGGCAACATTATTTCATTTCCATATACTGAAATAAACAGTTGTGTGTATTTTATGATGAGTAAATGCTTGCAGCAGGACTTTTTATTGTCTTCTAGGCACATAAGTGCAGTTGCTGGCGACGGGATTTGGAAAAGATGATGAGCATTTTAAGATTCCAAGGTTTTCCTGGCATCAAAAGAGTGTCTGTTTTGTTCCACTTCTGAATAAATGATCGGTTGGTTAGACCGACCTGACCTCTGACCTCTGGGGTTTAGTTCTTACTGAGAGCTCAGCTCACAGTCGTTCTTAGCCTGACGTCATAGAAAATAAAATTATAGCTCTATGATTTGCTTTCTTCAGTTTTTGGCAGGACCTTGTTTGAAATACCACTGAATGCATTTTTGTGCACGTGATGCTACTAACTAACACAATCCTGCAATTCGTAGTCAAATCGATGAATACTGTTGACCCTCATCAGCAGCTACAGGCAAATCGTTCTCACAATGCCCCCTGCGACCTTTGTCCCCTGATGCCTCCCAGCTTGGGGTCATCAGTTCGTCTTTAGCACCTCCATTAGCACCATCGCCACCGTTAAGCTGCCCCGAAGCGACTCGTTCAACAACCGTTCAGGTCCTGGTGTCAAACGCTGTCCAAAGACGTGCAGATGGTGTTTCTGCGTGTGAGGGGAAGAGCGCAGTTAACTGCTACTGGCAACGGTTCCGCTTGTGTTCGAGATGTTAAACTGGGTGCTCTTTAACGACACTGATAGCCGCTTGTTAAAGATGGCGTTGGAGGAGACTCGGACCGACCTTCGGCGTCATCGGCAGTCGTTTCTGAACCGTCGTTATCCAGCATGCCTGCAGTCGGCTGTGCGTACCTCTGCGGTCCACACACACAAGCTGTCCCCATCGGAATGCAACAATACACCCTTTGGTATCGTCCTGGGAGTGTCTCCGTTTGTGGGTGTTGACTTTCTGTTTTCCGTATTGTGCGTGCGTGTTGCGGAGGAGGCACTCGCACATTTCAGTGTTTGCATTTAATCTTGTACTGCCGGCTTGGAGCGACGTTTCTCCCAGGAGATTAGAGGAAGTTGGAGGCTCTGCTGTGGAAAGAGTCTCTCTTTTTCGGCACACACGCACACACACACACACACACACACACACGCGCACACGCAATGTGGGATTGGCTTATGTTTGGTTTATTATCAAGCAAATGAGGAAGCCCTGCAATAGGAGATTATCAATGTGTTTTATTTTTTTTAAATCAGGATTAAATACTGATCCGAACAGTCATTAGTGTTGATTTGATTTCTTAATGATCCTTATTGCGTGGGCGTTTCTCAAATGTACTTTTATCTTCTTACAGATGAAAATGACTGTTCATGCACACTCGATGGGTTTAAAGTGTTCCAAAACAAGCCGAGCCCAAATTCCTGCGTAGATTCCTCCCAAATGAGCCAGATCAGCTTTAATGAAGCCGGTATAGATACGCCCATGCACGTATCTACCCTTCTCCCGAAGATCAACAAGGCGGAAAGTAAATTCGCCCTCCTGCTGTCCAGTCACGGTTTACACAGGTGCTCCGGTGTTATGACAGACGTGGTGGATTGAGATGCTCGGCTCTATCCCGACTGGAGCTGCAAATGCACGTGCACGTGTGTGCACGACGTCTGGAACAAAGTCAGAAACGTTAATGTCAAACGCACGCCGAGAAAGAAGAACGTCGCGCCGCAGCCGAAGCGCGGAGAGGCGGATGAACGCGACATTAACTTCCGTCCTTATTGGCTGCCTTGGAGCTTAGCGCTCCGGATCTGCCATTAGAGCCGAGCAAACGAGCCCAACTAAAGATGCCTCCTCACCGGCAGACGGGTATCAGCCGTCGCTCGAGTGGGACGCAGGCGGTTTAATGAGCCGGAGATAATCGAGAGAAATTAGATCCACGCGGAGCTTCCCGAGTCGTCGTCGACGCCCACAGTCACCTCACGTTGATGCGGCGCTTGTGGAAAATGTAGCCTCGTTTCCAGCGACAATACCTCTGAGCTTCAATTATCTGCTCGACCTGTCAACTTCAGAGTTCCCCCCCCGTGAGAAGTGGTTTGACCCGGCGGCAGCTGCCTGCAGAGAAGACCAGCCGGCAGCGGATGTCGGCGCAATGATGGAACCCCACAGTCTCCCGTGGGGGGGGGGGGGGGCACAGTAATGCAATACAGGGGCTTTTCTATTAGACTGGGATCCAGCCAGCCACAAGGGGCACCGTTACTGATACACTTACGGGAATAGTCTGTTTATTTGACCCAATCGTGTGAAGTTATTCTTAAATGAATCCGGACCACATGTAAGAAAACGTTTCCCTGTTCCCTCGGAAGGCGTCTATAAATTGCTGAGCTGTGCTCCTCGGATGAAGCTGATATACGAGACGTAAGCGGGTCAGAGCCGGAGGAAGATGCTCCTGAGTCTTCTATCCTTTGACCGTCGGCTGATCCGCGTTCTCTTTTTTTGCTCTCTCCTGTTCCGTGTTGCCAGGTTGTGCGCGGCCGCCTGCCGTGCAGCACGGCGCCCTGCTGAACCAGACCAAAGCTAACCGGGACCCGTTCCCCGCGGGCACCCTGCTGACCTACGGCTGCGAGCCCGGCTACACTGCGGATGGACTCGCCAGCGTAATGTGCGTCAGCTCCGGGGCCTGGTCCCCCGAGCCGCCGCGCTGCGTCAGGAGCGATGGTGAGCGACGCGACGCGCAAACCAACGGCTGCACGCGTCGGGGCGACCGCTGTCGTTAAACGCGCTCACTCCCTCCGTCTCCTCCCAGTGTGTTCCCCCCCCACCGAACCAGAGAACGGCGGCTACCGCTGCCGCCCGTCCCCCTGCCGCCGCCTCACCCAGCAGACCGTCATCGAGTACTTCTGTGACGAAGGCTACGCCCTGAAGGGGGAGTACAAGTTCCTCACCTGCCAGAACGGCGAGTGGGACAGTCCCATGCAGATCAGCTGCCGACTCACTCAAGGTCCGCCTTAGTTCCCCCCTCGAAGCGCGAAATGTAAATCCAGGTTTGCGAAGCCGCCGTTTCACTCGCCGTCTCCTCCTCCTCCTCTTCCCCCCCTCAGACAAGGAGCCGAGCTCTCCGCTGGGAATGCCGGCTCTGTCTATTGTGGCGTCCACAGCTAGCTCCGTGGCTCTCATCCTGCTTCTGGTGGTGCTGTTCGTTCTGGTGCAGCCCAGACTCAAGTCCTTTCATCACAGCAGGCAAGAGACTCGATGTAATGCTCGTCGGCGTGGGCCTGGGCGCTCGGCGCCTGCGTCACGCCGTCCGTCCCGGTGCGTCTCACTCCCGTCTTTGTCTCTCTGTCCATCAGGAGGGAACATGGCGTCTCAGGCCAGCCCAGTTCCATCATGGTGGAGGGCGTCCAGGTGGCGCTGCCTTCCTACGAGGAGGCCGTCTATGGCAGCGGCGGACGCTGCGCTGCTCCCGGTCCTCCTTCTCCTCCTCCTCCTCCGGCTCCGCCGGAGTCTCGCGTTCCAATCGTTCTCTCCGAGGGGCTTCCTCAGGGGGCAGCGGGAGGCCAGGACCCCCCCAGAAGCCGCCACCATAGAGACTTGGACTTCTGCCTCCCCTCCACGTCGTCGTCGTCGTCGTCTTTCTCCTCCCGCCGTCGTGCTGAGACGGTGCTAGTTCACCAGGCCCCCTCTTCCTCCTCCTCCTCCTCTTCATCATCGTGGGCCGGAGAGCACCCTGGGGGTGCGTGTGCGGGCCCCCTACCGCTCCGTAGAGACTCTGACAGTAGTGACCAGCACAGCCTGCTTTCTGTCGCCTCTGCAGATGATTTTTCTGACGGTAAGAGAACGTCCGTTTTAGTTTCTAGTCCGAGCTGTAGGTTGAATTAGAGGCTTCCACGGAGTGACGGATCAGAATAACTTCAGTTAGGGGTGTAACGATTGAACGAGTGAGTGGGGGGGTGGGGGGGGCATTGCTCCATTCTAATGTGTGTTCTTTGCCCCCCCCCTGCAGATATTCCCCTGTTGAAGGAAGCGTGAAGGCATCAGCAGCAAGAGCCCCCCGTTTCCCCGTCTCACTGCTGACCTGGACTGGCTGTGGCTGTCAACCTACCCCCCCCCCCCCCCACCCCCAACTCCTCCTCAGCAGCAGCAGAGAAAAGACTACGACGACACCCTTTAGCCTCCCGCAGAGCAACGAACCAACAACTCCCTGCGTCACAAGCTGGAGCCGCCGCTGCAACCGGATAAAAGTTACTTTGAGCCGGACAAAAAGGAAGCGACGCCGGCTCAACGTGAATCCTGTAGAATCCTTCGTACACGAGTAAAACGTGCACTCACTCACTCACCTGCCTCCCAGGCGTAGTTCTGTATACTAACGGGTATACTTACAGAGGCCTCGGCGATCGAGACGCACCAACTCGTCCACAACCGTCTTCCCGCTGTACTTGAAAAGTTGTGAGTGGCAGATGAGACTTTGTGAATGTTGCATGTTGTTTTTAGCCGTTGCCCCGAGAGCCGGGCGGACGGCCCCGAACGACGCGTGAAGCCTCCTCCGTCTCGCTCCATCGCTATTCGCATCTGGGCGGCGTCCACCTGTGGATTCGTGGGACTGGGAACCAGAGTGCAGCGTTTTATGGAGCGCCTTCTTTCCGGAAGGTTCTTCTCCCGTCCACGAGCAGGACAGATCGGTATTCCCGTTCCCGGGCTGCGCCGCGAGACGAGGGAGACACGATGTGGCGCTTCGTCTGAAAGCTGAGGACAAGGTTGTCTTAACACGCGGTCGAGGTCGTTGACCCTGCTGCCCGTTGTATTTATTGTTGTTGAATCCAAGCGCGTGTTTGCGTGCGTGCACCTTCGTGGGGTCAGAGGTGACGTGTCCTCTTGCGTCCGGCCTCGATGCAGCCGTCGATGTCGCTCGTCTGTCGCCAGAGGGGAAAATGAGCAAGCAAAACGTGATTTCAGGCTCGAGACGGCGACTCGATGCGTGCTTTATTTATCGACGCTCCTGCTAGAATATTTCTCATTTTCTTGCTGAATGGCTGGAAAACACGAGTTCCCTCAGAGGAAGTGCTCACACTCACGCCCACGCCCACCGTCACTCCGTAGGAGGCGCTCCGCTTTTGTGCATTATTGACACGACTGCAACTGGTTGCAGTGAAACAAATGTAACGTTTTGTTGTAAAACAGTCGCCCCCCCCCCCGTCCCCCCCCCGCCTCACACGCTCAATCACCCTCCTGATCCCGAGTGCAAACGTAAAGGAGACTTGCGTTATTTGGTTAGGATTTATCGGGTTTTTATTGCTACATGAAAAGCTTCGGCGGTTGCCCTGAAACAAGGCATCGGGGGGGGGGGGGGGGGGGGTTATTTTATTTGGCATGTGTGGGTGTCTGTCATCGACGACATTATTAATGCAAACAGAATGTTGCCTTAGACTTATATGGGGTTTTTTTTCTTTTTGGGGGGTATTATAATCTTAAGACTCCTCATTGGTTGCTTTCAGTACTGCAGCGCGTTCTGTTTTCCAAATGGCCTTGCTCTGTTCTTTTCTATTCTATGCATCAAACTGTCCTTTGTGTGTTTATCAAGACGTTTTCTTCTGTTGTGGACATGATCTCATCTCTGTCCTCCCCGAGCTCATCCAGCCAACGTTAATAATGACGATGAATCAATATCTCACTATTATTTTTGCTTCTGATTCAAGGCATTAAAATGTCGTGGGATTGAAAAGAATAAATCTGAAAGTGGCTTTTTATTCAGAGGCACTGTTGTACGGTGTTGCTTCCCTGAAAATATCTGGTTTAAAGAAGTACATGTCCTGATTTTTAGTTTCGATGCTTTCAGCTATGTTTTATTTTTTCACTGTACATGGCAGTGGGTGTGAAGATAGTAATTTAATATTTGTATAAAGTTTAATTTAATTTTACAGTGTGTATATAACTTTCTAATTAAAGCTTTCTTTTGAATGTGGACAATAAAGTGTCGTCATTTATTCCCATTCTAGGCTGTGGTCCTTATTACTGTCTAAGTATTGATTGAGGAAATATTTAGCTCGTCTATTAATATTTAACAGAGAAAATTCGGCTTATATCAAAAGTAAAGCCATCCATGACAACATGCATTTTTCTGTTTAGAAAAAGTGAATAATATTCTTTTGACATTCGATTAGTTATTGAAGGATCTTAATTTCTTTGCACTTCTGTTCAGTCAGCTTCCATAACTGATCTGGTCTGCTTGTTGCTGTGTAACTATTAATAAATATATAGGTAGCTTCTTATAATATTACCTACTATGAGATCATCTTTAAATCTATAAGGGTTGGTAGACCATCTTCTCTTTAATTAAAATTCAAGTAACGTTACCATTTGAATTTGTTCAAAGTGTAATTGAGGAGTTTGAATTTACTATAGTTCACGTCTTATAATTTACCTATTTATTTCACCTGTCCTTTTGTGTACTCTTCCTGCCGCTGTGTGACGTGTTCGTCTTCCCTTATTGTTTCAGAGGGACACCTGCTGGTTAGAATTAGAAACTGCAATTTTTATTTGACGAAGAATGATCGCACGACCAGTAGTGTCATGACGTCAATAGTTTTTTTATTTTATTTTCTATGTGTGTGGAATTAATTTACTAAAAATGGGGAAGGGTGTCCGACAATACAATGAGTATTGCTCTACCGAGTGATAATACATTATTATTATTTTTGGACAATTGGGATATTGCCGTGCCGCTGTCGTCACCCTCTTTTCCAGTTAAATTACTTCCGCCTACGTTTCAAATGTCAAGCCAATCAGTGGCAGAGGAGGGCGGGCCGGCGTCGCCGAAGCGCCCTTCGTAAATTCAACCCCTCCCCTACTTCGCAGGCTCCATTTTGTTTTATTTTGCGGTCGCGTCGGTTTACAGACAGAAGCTACCACGAGGACTACTTAAATGTAAAATAATTTAATTCAATTTAATGCCGCCGTGTTATTGTCATGTTGTATAAGAAACGAAACTAAGTGTAAAGGTTAGCTTACTTTAGCCTGTAGCATGACTTCGTAAAATTGGCTCATTAGGCCCCGCAGTCGACTCCTAGCTTACTTGCTAGCATGCTACAATAGAGCACATTTTAAATCTGCCATTGTTCATTTGTTTTCTTATCTTATTAATATATTAATCCTTAAACGGTATATTATATATATATATACTCCCATTTGCAGATAACTACGTTATCATGAGTGGATGTCGGATATTCATCGGGCGCCTCAACCCCTCGGCGAGAGAGAAGGATGTGGAGAGGTTCTTCAAGGGATACGGTCGCATCCGAGATATTGACCTCAAGAAAGGCTTCGGCTTCGTGGTGAGTCACTTACGCGAGAATGGGTTAGCAAACAAGAGTGTTGCAAATCGTGCCAAGATGTGTACGTTATCATTCAGGCTCGATTCATTTAGGCGTAAATCCTCAATGGGGGGTATCGCCATGGTCTTTATCGCCTCCTCCGATGAGGAAGGATGCCATCGGCCATGTTTGCTTGTGATGTTCGGATCGATACTGAAATATCGATATCTCCGATACCAGACTTCACACACTACAATAAATCAAAAAAAAAATATTGATACTTAGGTAATGTGCATGTATATCAGGAAACACAGTGGAAAGTAGCTAAACGATTGAGATCTCGTCCAAATGATACGCAATTGGCGAGAACTACTTCTTCTTCCGTGTGTGTACTGCAGCATGCCACTCAACTCTGCCTGAAGAAATGGCAGAATGGAAAAGGAGCCACGCGTGGGTCTATTTTAGCTCTAAAAACACTTAAACACTGTCTTAAACACATCGAACAACAAACGCAGCCCATAATACGAGCCGTTTAAGGTTTACAAAGGGGGCCTGCGCTGCGCTCAGGTGCTGCAGGCAGGTATTCAGTTCCCTTAGAGCTGTGAACGCAGGCGTAGGTAACACTAAGAGTACTAAAGTGTTGCGTCGTTCTGTTTTTTTTATCGTAGGAGTTCGACGACCCCAGAGACGCAGAGGACGCGGTTTATGAACTTGATGGCAAAGAGTTATGCAATGAAAGGTTTGTGTTTCTGCTGCCGTGCGTGTCGATTTGAGATTTAAGGTGAGTTTGTGTGTCGCCCTCCCCGACATGCTGCCCTGGGTGTAAAATGTTTTCTGTGTTTTCAGGGTCACTATTGAGCACGCCCGCGTGCGCCTGCGCGGCGGGCGGGGCAGAGGACCCGGCGGCGGAGGCCGTTTCTCTGATCGCTATGGCCGCGGCTCACAGAGCAGTCGGAGGTACGTGTTCGGTTTGACGATCCAAAGATGGGTGTTGACGCCACGGTACAATAGATGAGAAGTATTTTTAACGCCGGTGTGTGTTTGTTTTTATCCGGCTTGGCATTGACCTGCTTAATGGTTTTAATGCATGTGTGAAACCACGTGAGCTCGCTGAAACGAAACGATGCAACGCGCGATGGGTGACGCTGAAGTCGCCGTCTCCTTTCTTTTGTCGCCAGTCGAAACCCTCCTCCGATGCGCACTGAGAACCGTCTGATCGTGGAGAACTTGTCCTCTCGCGTCAGCTGGCAGGTTAGTTTTGCTCCGGAGCGTTTTCTTTTTTCAACTTTCCAGCAATCTTCTGCATCATAAGTATTATCACCTCCAGCAGTTTGACTCCAACAATATACATGTACAGTTGCTAAATGTCCCCGCTGCTAAACTGAACCCTATTGCTAGCATGTTTACAATGTGTATTACGTTATATTTATTGTCGTAAGGCCCTGTTTAACACGCAGCGCTATCTGCAAGTAAATGAGTCAAGAAAAACTCTGACATTTGTTCCTTTTCATATTTTAACCAATTCTCCACCCCTTTATTTGCCAGCCTCACTGTTGTGTCATATGGACGAGGTCGCTTTTGGTGGAGTTAACCCCTTCAGGGTCCTTCTGTCTGGGTTGAGCCTGTGGTGTCAGCCAGTCTGTCCTACTCCTAGTTGACGCCTGCTGGTCATGTGAGCGCTCGCTCCACACTAGAGGTTGCTGGCGGCCTCTTCGCTCGATCGCCCGCCCGTCCGCTCGCTCGCTCGCAGGGGGGGTCGCCCCTGGCGTAAGGCCGAGAGCGAGAGAGAGGAAACAGAGTTGGCAGAGAGAGAGCGAGAGTCGATGGTGGCGGAGGCGGCGTGTTGATCGATGGTTCGTTAAATTGAGGGGCTTCAATCGATCGATACCCCCCCCCTCCCTACCCCCTTCTGGTGTTCCCGCACATCGTGAGAGAGAGAGTGTGAATTCCGCCCTGGTGCCCGTGGATATAATCTGCTGTTATGGCGGGCTCGGAGAGCCTGCCGCCCACCCCCAGAGGGTTTCACTCTCAGGTAGTAGTTTCCTCTCTTCCACCCTGTTCACTCTCTTTAATGAGGCGGGGTGCCGAGACAAGGGCGGTCCCGGCGCGGAGCCCTGTGCCCTCTTTGCCAGGGAAAATGGGGCTCTTAGTGCCGAACGCTGCCCCACGTGGCGCCACTGCAGTTCAGTTCATGCAGATGGCGTTCATGTCTCTGTAGTTACAAGGAGCGGCGGGTCCAAGAATCTCGCAGCTGGTGCAAATGCTGATTGGTCTCTTTTAAATTCAAAGCAGCGTCATTTTTCTTTTCATTCCAAAGTGTCATGTTTCTGTGTAAAACCCACGGGGGCTGCTGATTTAAACGCGTCAGAGGTTCTTGGACTCCTCCCCTTACCTGCAGTAGCCTTAAGCCTTCACAGTCAATCTAACCATCGCTCTCTTCTGGTATATTGTGTCTCAGGCTGTTTGTGTGTAAAGCTCGGCCCTAAGTTAACTGACGTTTACGTATGTAGGACCTGAAAGATTTCATGAGACAAGCTGGAGAGGTGACATTTGCAGACGCACATCGCCCCAAGGTCAACGAAGGGTACGAGCCTCGTCTGCGATAGCGTTAACTCGGCGTGCGGCGCTAGCGTGAAGACGGCGCGGCTGAACGTGTCGTGCTGTTTTTCTTTTCTTTTTTTACAGGGTTGTAGAGTTTGCCTCTTACAGTGATCTGAGAAACGCTCTTGAGAAATTGTCTGGAAAGGAAATGAATGGCAGAAAAATCAAGCTCATTGAGGCGGCCAAGAAAAGGTGAGTGGCTGCGGGGGGGGGGGGGGGGGGTGACCACGTCATGCTGAATCCAGCCGTTCCCTCTGGTCGCCCGGCAGGAGTCCTCTTATTGGGGGTGGAGCGCTACGCTAAAGTGTCATTTCGGTTCGGTACAAACAAATTGCTAGAAAATGAAAGCGATAGGATTTGGGTAATATTTCAAATCAATTAGACTGAGTTTCTAAAACTATTGTAATGTAACAGTTAAAAAAAATCTTAATAAAATTATAAATAAACAAGTTAGAACTGTGAACTTTGAACAGTTAACAGCCTGAATATGACAAATGTAACTATTCAAGCTTAAGGTTTTTGGCCGGAAAGGATTAGCTTCTCCGCATTTTGGATTTCTCCGCTTGCCTTCGTCCATCGGTGACTTTAACAGGGACGCCAAAGGGCGTAGTGAGGTGGGCGGGGCTTCCGGCTCGGGCTTCTCACTTGCTTTTGCCGTTAGTCACGCCTGCGAGCTACCAGCGCCCCTCCCCCTCAGTAAATGGTGTCCTTACTGCATGGATTTACGAATACTGCATAGAGTATAGTATACACGTCTTTCTATTGGTACATACGGTATATTCTGCATGTAATAATTATTATTCCCCGTTTCTGTTTTCCAGGTCGAGAAGTCGTTCCAGATCTGAGAGCTCCTCCCGCTCCCGCTCACGGTCCCGTTCTCGTTCTCGTTCTCGTTCTCGTGGTCGCTCTCCATCTCGCTCCCCCAGGCGCTCCCGTAGTCCCCGTAGCCCCCGCAGCCCCGCCAAGGCCCACAATCATTCCCGCTCCCGGTCCCGCTCTCGTTCCCGCTCTCGTTCCCGCTCTCGCTCCCGTTCCAGGTCCCGTTCCCGCTCTCCTGCCGGAGCCTCCTCCCCAACCCCCAAATCGAAGGAGCCCGTGAAACGGGCCTCCAAGATGAGCACGTCGGCCACTCCTCCTCCACTCATGCAGGCTCAGAGAGCTTCCCGCTCTCGTTCCCGCTCTCGTTCCCGTTCTCGCTCCCGTTCTCGTTCCCGCTCCCGTTCCCGTTCTCCCGCCAGCCAGCGCTAACGCTGAGTTTGTAGTTTAACCAACTGGTTTTCAGCAGTTGGGTCAGTTGGCACACTTTGACCTCCTCACGACCCTTTCTGAGGGCCAGGATGAGCGTTTCGGTAAAGTTCTTTTCCCGCCTGGATTATCGTCACCAATTCGAAATTTGGCCCCTTGAATTGTCATCATGGTGCATTTCTAAATTGAATATCTTCAGATGATCGGATCGAGATGAATGTGTGTTTACACTGAATTACTAAACGCCCTGAAGACGGAATCTGCTCTTTAGATGTGCCACAATACCTTTGATAAGACGCGCGACGGCTGTCTCTGTTTTTGCGATATCTTTGCTTGTCGGTGGTAGAATTTTTACGTTTTTTTTTTTTTTACATTTTCTCTTCATCACTTCCTGTAATTTTTTCCGTGTTTTGACCGACAGTCCCAACCACAGCTGGTGTGTGTGTGTGAAATGGCTGCATGTGCTTTCCTTGGTTAAAAATGTTGATCATTAAAAGTCGGATACGAACCATGACCTTTCGGCAGCTTCATTTTTATGGGTTTTCAGTCTTTATGCAAACGAATAAACTTAAATCTGGTAGAAATAAAGTTTTATTGTACTTCAGGCCTTCAGCGTCACAAATCCGATCCCTTGATGAGCGACCAGAGAGGAGATGAGGAGAGTCTCTCAAACCCGTGTGTTCACGCTGAAGTCTCGGGAGGCGGCTCCACATCCGGCGCCGGCCGGTACGTCTCTGTAGGATCAGAACAAAGGGTTAATATTTAATTAAAGCGATTCAACTCGATCAAAGCGGATTCTGTGCATTGACATTTCAGTCGCTAAAATCTCAATGGTGTCAGGACGTTGGCGCAGAAGAGGTCAAAGGTTCATTCGCTCCCCTTTGACCCCGTTTCAACCTGCCGCCGGTCTTGCCTTTGGCTTTGGGTCGGAGCCTTCGGTAACACCGGAGCAGCACCATCAGCGCCGCCGCCTCCATCAGCTGGAAGGAGGCGTACACCATGGGGAACAGGAACAGAGGCCCGACGGTCGCCGGGGCGAAGGCCAGCTTCAGGATGGTGATGCACAGTTGGACGTTCTGACATCCCGTTTCCATAGCGATGGTCCTCCGCTCCCTGTCGAGTTGGAGGGGACACATTCGTCTCGGTGTGTGTGAATGACGTAAAGCCCACGACTTGAACTTTGGATCGCCTTCGGCTTGACGCACGCGTGCTGGAGTCTGAAGACGGAGGAGATGGCGTAGCCGAAGGAGTAGCCGATGAGGGGCATGAGGGCGCTGATGGCCGTGAAGGTCGGAGACAGCACCGTGAGGATGGACCCGCCGATGCCGATGCTGGTGAGGACCGCCACGACCACGACGACGACCATCATTATGAAGATGCTTAGCTGAGCAAAGGAGCAGAGAACAGAGGGAAGGTTCTCATGGCTTCCATTAGCATTGATAACAGCAGTAATCCTCCTCCTCATGGACTGACGCAACCCCCCACTCAGTCGCTAACCCTTTTAAAGATCTTGGCGTTCTGCGGCCTGTAGTGGTTGATGAGGATGCCGATGCTGCAGGGGATCAGGATCAGGATCAGCCCCACCACGATGTCCAAGTAGGGCACGAACCTCTGCAGGTCGGCGAAGCCTTGGCAGTAGACGTAGAGCAGCAGAGGCATCATTCCCAGAGCCAGGAGCGTGGAGCAGGAAGTCATCACGATGCTGACGGGGGGGGGGGGAGAGCGATCGTCAGTCCCGTTACCTCGCCCGGGATGTGGGACAACAAGACAGGTTCCAGTAGGACGTTTGTCCACCTGAGGTTCATGTCTCCCTGCAGCAGCAGGGCCAGGATGTTGGACAGGCTTCCTCCGGGGGAGCAGCCACAGATCAGGACCACCACGGCGTCGATTTCGGTGAGCCCGAAGACCTGCAGCACGAAACGGGGAAGAGGTTCTTACGATTTCTGTCTCCCTATAATGACCTGACTGAAAGTCATAAAGGACGAGACGGTTTGGAGCGTCAGGAAAGCCGTGGATGAGTCTTGATTTGTTTTCTCTTATACCAACCTTAGCTAGGCAGAAGGCCGACAGAGGCATCACCCCGTACTGGGCCAGCAGGGCAATCGCCACCCCCTTTGGCTTCATCAGGTGGTGCTGGGAAGAAACGGCGGATCTCAACGTGACGGTTCAGCCCCTCTGTGATGCCTCCAGCGGGCGCACCGTCACCTGGCATCACCTTGATTTTGGGCAGCTCCATGGTGCATCCCAGCGAAACCATGGCGACGGCGAGGGAGACCGGCAGAATGATGTTGATCGCTTTGTTGATGGCCGGCGGCATCATGACCCCGTGAACCGAGGTGGCGTTGGCGTCCGTCGTGTTGGACCAGAGGCTCTCGTTCTGCCACCGACCCGGATCGGACACTGCTCTGAGGTCAGAGCCGTCCTCCATGGTAGCAACACACACACACACACACACACACACACACTGAGCTGTAATCTGCAACCACACACACACACACACACACACACACTGTCAACACCGTTAAATGAATGGAACAAAGTGCCTTTATTAAAGTGTGTTCATTTAATGACCGTTTGAATCAATCGGTCGATCAATACCTTAATTTATGCATCACTTTTCATGCATTAAAAAAAAAGTAGGTTTTACACAAAGTAAAACACGTCGTACTCAGAAATGCAGCAGTAATATTTATGGACTTTTCTTTTCCAACCAGATCAAATACTGCGTGGAGACATTCCAGCTCCTTCTTTACTCTCCCTGAACGGGCCGATAACTTGTCGTTACTCTCGATTAGGATGTTTCACTCGTGGGTTTAAGTTCACTGTTCACTTTATATAGTCCTGACCGATGGCACAATGACCCCGGCGTTCCAGTTTGCACCCGTCGTTCATTCGTTCGAGAGGATTTATGAAACATTAACGCCGAGTGTGGTAAAACGAAACGGTGAAACCTGAAACTGTCTGGTGTATATTTATGGAGTATTGAAGTTTATCCATTTGATCTGTAAATATCTTGCATTTTGTGTCATATTCAGTCGCATTTGTTCACATTCTCCATAAATTTTCCACTTATTTACACAAATGTCTACGTTTAAGGGGGGGGGGAAATCGGACCGTGGTGTGAACATCTCGATCTCACACCCTGTGCCACATGCAAATAGGATAAACTTAATAAAAGTACTTAAACACTTTAAAAATACCAACCCTTTATCATTTATAAGCAGATGGCAAGCTTTTAAAAGGTCTATAATACACAATAATACAGATGTTCACAGACGTGGGTTTGTTAATCTGTAAGATTCTTACACCTGTGATTTACTACATTGTTATTATTATTATGCATTTATAAACTGGCCTCTTTTGCTTCCGTCACATATAAATGCAAGACAGGAAAATAATTTTTAAAACTGAGGCTAACAAATTAAATAAAATTGATTGATTGACATGCACGGCAGCCAGTCAGATGCTGCTTCAACACGACCAAGACGCAGTTTTCTTCCTGCAGTACTCTTCATTAGAGACTCTAGTACTCTAATGAAGAGTACTACCTGAAGAAAACTGCCCATTTGTCGTATTCAAGCAGGCCAAAGTGGTCAGTGTGAGCACCCCTGACCTACAGTCATGCTTTTGTTGTTTTCAAAACCAACAAGTCTTTCATAATACAGAATACTGCACTGCTCCATCGATACGCTACTGAGTCTAGACACGTTTAATATACTGTATATTGAATATATTGAATTACCTGTGTTTCTAGAGCTCCGTGAACTCTTCTCTTCTCTCCATACTGAGAGAGAAATGCTCCTCGTTTCTGCGACTCTCTTAATGGCTGCAATAAATGACTGGTTGTAGGTGGGACAGCTTCATGACACATTCATATCTCATCAGTGATGTTATTGCCATGCGGGGGGGTGGGGGGGTGGTACAAACAATGTTTTTAATTTGAGTGACTTATTCATGTGACATTATGCTTGCTTCACTTTTGTAGCAATGTTTTTATTATTATTCTGCATGCCACATGGTCACTAACGCTTCATGACGTCCTTAAGGACATTAAGGACATTATTCTCTTTTTTGACACGCACAGATAAGCACAAATAAAAACTCCCCAAGAGCAACAACAAGGAATCAGCCGGACTTGTTTAAGTTCGGTTGAAGACGTTTCACTTAAATGACCGGTGGAGGAGTCCAGAAACCTTTACCCCCGTTGGAGCAGAAAACAAACAAAGGACCGAAACCACCAGGGCAATAAGACTCATCATCCATAAGGTGAAAGGTCGTTCTCCCCCACCCTCAGTTAGCATCAAGGGTGTGGCAAGGCAGATGAGAGAGAGCTCGGTTTCTGTGCGCTTTACTTCATTATCAAATCTTCTACGACGTTACTCGTCCATCCCGAGAGCAGATTTTAGACGTGATTGGAGTGCACAAATATCTCCAGATGGATTCTTGTCTTTTTCACAGCAGTGAATGCATTATTAAAGGCCGGCCCCATTATGTTTCCGTCCTTCACATGCTGTAATCCACCACATTCCTCGTGTGCCCTGCTTGTCTGTGCCTCTGTAGTAAATGCCACATATGTTTTTGTTGAATGAAAGGTGGAGGCTAAAATTTGGGCGGAGGGAAAAAGATGGTGGCATCAAGGTGAGTTCAGGTTTAAATCTTTGTGTCTGCACAGCGACAGGATTAACAGCGACTGTGATCTCTTGACCTCCTGGGGGAGAAGAGCCCTGCTTGTTTTTTTCACATTTAGTGACCCACTGTTGCAGCGCAGACTAATCCACAGTGTAAGCTTCTTATCTGCAGCACAATTTTTTTTTTTTTTTTACAAAGGATGCATAACAGCAGATTAATTGCAATTTATCATAGAGTCAATTTCCATAAGAAGTGATGGGTTAAAAGCTTCCTGGACCTTGTAGTTTATAACGAAGGATTGCTCGCTATTTTAATTATTTAAAAGCAACCTACTAAAATTCATATAAATCATATCTTATTAAATATCTTATTTTATAACATTATAGACATGAAAATCAACTAATAATTGATTGTTGTGCTTTTCTGATAAAAAAAGCAACAAAAACGTATTGAACTACAACGCCCATATGCCCTCGCCGTACTGCGCATGCGTGGTGCGTAGCGGCAGCTGCATGTGCGTCGTGTCGTCACGTGCCCAATGGTCGAGTCCGCCTCGAGTCCTGTCCAAACAGAACGCGATCATTTAGCTTAGCTGCCCGTCGGAGCGCCTCTCGGTGCTATATCGATCCATGTTGGTTTTTTAGCCGCGCGTCCCTTTAAATTAGAACATTCTATCGAATAATGAGCGATAACGATGATATCGAAGTCGACAGTGACGTAAGTGTTTCCACTTTGAGCGTTTGAAAGATGTTATTCTGCTCGTTGACGAGGTTTAGCCGAACTAGCGGCTCAAGCTAAGCTAGCTAGAAGCTAGCTACTTTGGCTCTTCGGATGGGAATTTCTTGCTTTATTTTATTTATCGAACAACGGCGACCTTTATTATCCCCAGCCTCGCTGGTTAGTTAAATAATTATGCTTTCTCAGTGACCTCAGGGGGGGACGGTGCGACCTGCTGGATCATTTCTGGCTACATTTGTACTTTCTGTTCTGCTTCTTCGCAGGAACACTCGCCGAGCGTTCTCTCCGTGCTGCGTAATGCGGGGCGGATTCGTCCCAATGTCGGAAAACGTGTCGACGTCGCTGCGAAGTTGAACAATAATTCCGCGCATTCTGAGGATCTGCGTGGTCGTCGGTCGATCGGTGTGACGTAAAACGGCGTTGAAAGTGACTCTGGTGCATGTTTGTTTATTGCGGTTGATCTCCCGTTGAGTCGCGGTGCGTTGGATGATAAGCGTGTTTGCGTACTGCAGGGGCTTCCCCCCCCCCATCCTGTGGAGACGACGTCATCTATATATAGACCAAAGCTTTGATCCCTGCTCCACTTGCCTGTTTTTCTGTTGTTGTTGTAAATCTATTAAGATTTTTACGTCAAGTTTAAATCCTCTCTGGTGGGGGTGGGGGGGTGTTTCCGGTCGTGATCGTGCATGCGTGTCAGGAGCCAGACGCATGAACGGCATGCCGGGATGTTCCTCCCACTGGAAGGGGCTGGAGGCCCGAATGAATGACGTATCGCTCCATCTCATACTAGCCAGGAGAAACGCGCTTTGCGTGACTTGGTTGATGCCCAGGTGAGACGCCTCGCCTCCGGACCGACCAGAGCCGCGGCGTGGAAACGTAATGGCGCCTTGTCTTGATCGTGGTCGCTGTTGGCTCGGCGGTCGTCGTTCTGTTTGCATTTCTGTCCTGAGTGATGACATGAAAGGCTCGTTTGTCCAGTCGAGTAAGCGCAGCGCCTTTGGCTGCCATCTTGAACCATTGCTTGGTGCAGCTTGTTAAGATCCGACCAATTATGTCTCTTTTTAAAAAATAAATAAATATATATATATATGCAAAGTATTATTCATCCTGTGAAGTGTTGGCGTTTCTGCGGTTGCTAGCCTTTTGTTCAGATAACCTGAGGCGCCCGTCGGTGGCGTGGAAGCGGCGGTTGCGTAACGTAGAGAACAGAGGGATCTGGTGTCTCCTCCTCGGCGACCAGTAAAAGGCAGCTTTATGATGGTGGCTTTCACATGTGGAATTAAACACGGGCCCGGTGTGTCCCGGGGTCGGTACCGCGTGACCTCTGTCAAACGGCTTGGCGTCCTCTCCCGGTAGTTGGGAGTTACACAGAATTAGATTTTAGTGGATTTTTGGCGTGCTGCTGAATCGCTCTTATTCCTCCATTTTGATTTCTGCCAGTTTGACTCCGACATTGAATGCTTTTATTTTGTAAAAGCAAACCGCCGTGGCCCACTTCCTCTCTCAAAGACGACGGCGCAGCCTAGAATGGACCCGGCAGTCCGCCGACGCTCCTTCTATTTGCGTAAACCACCCAAAAGACCAAAAGAACGCCGCCGTCTGTCCCAAGTAACGGGCGGCGGGGTCGTCGCCAGGACGATTTTTATGGTGTAAAACCAGGTAACATGACTAGCATGTAGCTCGACTCCGCCCGCCTGAGGCCGCCCCCAAACCACATCGTTTTTCTCATCCAATATTTGAATGCGATTCAGTTTTTAATGGAGGCAGCTTTGAATTTGATTGGTCGTCTGTCTTCATGAGGAAGCCCGACGTCGACGCGGATTAGGCTCGGCTCAGATTAACAACAAGATCAAAGGTCTGATTGAAGTACGAACGCGGTTGAGATTTGAGGCTGGGCGAGTGCAAATTCAGCACGGATAAAATGAGGGTCTGATTACGTTGCGAGGTGTTCATGATATAGATGGGTAGAAATGCCTGGAATAGACCCCCCCCCCCCCCATTACCTCCAGCAGCACACCCTGACGGAGTACTGATCGTTCTTAATCTAAATTCAGCTCATTAACCCGGATCTAAAGCGACTAATTTTCTGAAGTCCACATTTACCTGTTGTCGACTCTGCTGTGATCCTCGTCCGACTCCTCTCACAATCTGAACGCTCGAGCTTCCTGATTTCAAGAATTTTAAAACCTGAGAAAGGGAGGGACAGAAATGCAAGTAAACACGAGAACAGAAGTTCTCGTGTTTACTGGTCAAAGACAAAGATATGTCATTGATTAGGGGCTGCTTTCTCCATAGAGGAAGGGACGATTGTTTTTAATCTATAGTTTGTTAAAAATCTCTGCGTTATGAGTGGAAATGTAATCCCCGACCGCACCAGAGTAATCTTTGGTGGTTGGTTTTAACTTCGTTTTCCAGCCGGATTCGTTTGGGCTCCAGGGCGTCTGCGCTGTTATCGCCCGTCTGCGTGTTTTGTCTTCGCGGGACGTCACGCCGCGTCCCGGCTGCTAGTCGATGTGACACGGGGACTATTTTATCAAAAACAATTCTCTCTCTTTCAATCTCTAGACGGCAGTATTTTTTTTTTTTTTTGCCACAACAACCAGAATGTCTTCTTTGCGCCGTCTTGCTTGAATCGTGGCTTTGCTGCCACCTGTGTTTACCGCTGGTACTGCGCCGTTTGATCCTCATTTTTTTTTATAAAGCTTTTAAAGAGAGTGCGCGAACGTGGATGAAATGGAAGCAGGATGCGGAGGTCGGGCGCCGTCTCTCTCTGTATTTAATCATTTTACACTAAATGAGCCTTCAGTATTTCTCTTTTTATTACTCGGTATTCACCAGATGTTAATTTAGCGTCTCAGAATGAAATCCTTTGTAGTTGGAGCTTGAAAGTCACACCTCCGCTGCGACAGAGAGGCGTTTGAATAACATTTGGGGTTCCTGGCAGCAGGACGGTTTGCGTAGGCGGACCGGGGACGGCTGGATGCTCGCCGCCTTCTTACCCACGATGCTGTGCTGCCGTCCTGATGGCCCTGTGACTCTTGTCATTGCAGGCAGACAAACGTGCGCACCACAATGCTCTGGAGCGCAAACGTAGGGACCACATCAAAGACAGCTTTCACAGCCTCCGGGACTCGGTACCCGCCCTTCAGGGAGAAAAGGTTGGTACAGCTCAGCCCGACAGGTCCGCAGGCACACAAATGGCTCATGTAAGACAATTTCTACAACTTCTCCGTGTTTGATAAAAGGTGAAGTGCGCTTGGTGGTCGGTGTGTGTTTGCTGTTAATTTCATTTCCGGCGCGCCGCAGAATTGTTTCCTTTTCTCGATGTGCATGCTGGGTAAAAGGGCGGCGGGCAGGCGAGCGGCGAGATGGCACCAGCGTCAGGAAGTGACCGTGAAGAAATCCCGTTGCTCTCTTCCTGTTTCGGCGTCTGAAGCTGCGGCCGTCCTCATAAAGGGCTCCGAGCCCCGTCCGGTTCAGCGTCGGTGCGGACTTCCAGACGTTTATAGTCCTCCACCGGGTCCACGTTGACGCCCTGGATGGGAACGGGGGGGGGGGGGGGGGTCATCGGAAACTCTGTCCCCCTGAGGAATCGATCAGCGATTAGATTATTGGAGCGCTCCCACAAGAATGATCCTTCAGAGACTGTAACAACTGCATTTGACTCGACTGCCGACGTGTGAGCGACCTCGGAAGAGTTTAAATGTCTGGCAACGGCGTCGTCGAGCCCGAAGCAGAAGTACGATTCCTGCAACCCCCCCTCCCCCCCCAAGAACAGATTCAATAGTCTGATTTCCACTCAGACAGAAAGCCGGTGCCTCTTGCTTCGGCATGTGCGTTTTTATACGAGATGCAGGGGAGGAGGCGGAGCCGTTCTAGGCTCCGACCCCCCCCCTGATCCCACGGCATGCAAGCGTTTTTGGGACGCGCTCCGGCACTCCGTTTTGTTCCTGTAGGGGCGAACGCGCGGCAATGTCTCCTCGCCTGCAAATGCCAGAAGTGCTGGAGGTTTGTTGAGCGTTTAGAAGCTGCGCAGAAACACGCCGCCGTCCTCGATTTCTCTGCGGTCGTTGGCAGGTTTTTATTTTTTTTGAGTGTGTGTGTGTGCGTGTGTGTGTGTGTCAGACGTGCGAATGAGACAATCCCTGTATTCTTGCGTCACTGCTTCAATTTCTGCATGTGTCACTAACAGCCGTCTGCCAAACAGGCGTCTCGAGCTCAAATCCTAGACAAAGCCACAGAGTACATCCAGTACATGAGGCGAAAAAACCACACGCACCAGCAGGACATCGACGACCTGAAGAGGCAGAACGCGCTGCTGGAGCAGCAAGGTATCCGCCCGCCACGCGTTAGTGAGACAATCGGGCGTGAACGTGTCCCCGGCGGGGGCCCGATCCCGGCGTCGACCGTCCTCCGCTCACGGCCCTCGTCTTCTTGTGCCCTCCAGTCCGCGCTCTGGAGAAGGTGAAGGGCTCCACTCAGCTCCAGGCCAACTACTCGTCGTCCGACAGCAGCTTGTACACCAACCCCAAAGGCAGCGCCGTGTCCGCGTTCGACGGAGGCTCCGACTCCAGCTCCGAGTCGGAGGTGGAGGAGCCGCCCAACAGGAAGAAGCTGCGCGTGGAGGCCAGCTAGAGGGCCCGGCGGTCCAAACCCCGGTCAAGGGCACAAAGGGGGGGGGGGGGGGGGGGGGTGATGAGCGCGGCCTCCGAACCTCACATCACCCCCCCCCCTCACCGCCCTTCCATCCTTTAATGGCTGGGCTGGTACCGGAGACTCATGACCCGTCAAACCTCCTCACAACCCGCCACAAGCGTCTCCCCCGATCTCCAGACAGAGGAGGGCGGGAGATGACCGCTTCAATCCATCCAGAGAGCTTTAGAGTCCCCCCCCCCCCCACACGCTCCCTTTTCTTTGGCTTCCCGTTTTTGTTTTTCCCCGCTAACAAAGATAGCAACGATCCAAAACCCCAAAAGCGGCAGCTTGGCTGCTCGAGGACTTTGTGCTTCGTAGCGCGCCCCTCCTCCCCCTCCCCCTCCCCAGAGTGTTTTTTGGGAGCTATATTATATATTTGTTGTCCTGTTTTTACTTTATTCTTGACACACACATCTAGATAAATGATCCCGGAGCCTTTTTTTTTTTACCTTTTGCAGCTTCCTTTCTCCACTGAAGAATGTGACGATGCTTTGAAGCAAAGGTCGGCGTCGTACTCTCACCTCACCTCAGGCCGGCGCTCGCAGACACTTTCTGCCCCGACACACGGTTTATAAAAATAAAACACAAAAAAGACGGAATTGATGTTTTGAAAAGGAGTTTATTCCTGAACTTGTATCGTATTTTGTCCTTCGGCTTGAAGTAGTGAATGACTTTAGGTGGCTGAATTCTTTAGGCATCTTGTTTTATATATGATAAAAAGCATTGATTGGATGTTTAAGTACAAGACTATGTTATGCGTTTTGTCATAAGCTCACGCGTTACGGGGGGAAAATGCCAATTTGTCACGTGTAGTTTTCCTTCAGGGCATGAAATAGTTATTGAATGTCAAAGGTAGATCCCCTTTTTTTTTTTTTTTTTTTAATAGTGCAAGGAATAAAAAGTCCTTGCCGATGTGTTGTGGTTTACACGGTAAAAATCAGTTGCTGAGCCCCTCCCCCCCCCCCCCACGGCCCCCTGAGGGGAAAAAAAAAGGATGCAGTTGGTGTGTCTAGGAAACGTGTATGTATATTTTCCATTTTATTTCCATTTAGGAGGATATAATTAGTGTAAAAGGTCTTTGTCCGTTTCCATTCCATGGAAGTTACAAGTATGTTGTACATACTGCCAACAATTGTCTTGCAAGTTGAGGCCTACCTTTTACTATGAGACTATAAAATTAAATATTTTATCCTTTAGCGTGCTCCTTGTGATTCATTGATCCTCCGGCTCGTGCGGCGTTCAGGGCCGGTCGTGAAACGTCAGGTTTTCCTTGTTTCCAGTGACGCACGGATGTCGGATTCAGAACAAGGAGACGATGGACCTACGACGTAGATTTAATCTGGGCATCCGCTCATTTCCATTATGAAGATGGTCAATAAGTAGTTTATAATCTGATTGCAGGCAGGAATGAGTGGAAACACTTATTAGGGTTGTAGATTACCAAACCATTAACACTTATTGGATTCGGAAGAAAGCTTGTTTTGACGAGGTTAAAAATATCTTTGTTTAATAGACTAATCTGATCATTTAGTCTCAGAGTTCCGATCCGTTAATTCTGCATTCAAATGGGTCCGTTATTAGCAGGAAAATAAAGTTACAGCCCAAATAAGTTTGTGCTTTTATTTTGGAGTCAAACATCTCGATGCGATTAGCTATAAATAATTGATTCGTTTTAGCTGAGTGGATAAATCAGTCCCGTTTTCATTCTGCTGATTCTTTGCAAACACAACTCCCACCCTGATAAAATCCAGTTTCTGCGGAATCTTCAATAAAAAAAAGAGCTCCGTAAACGATTAACTGAGGTTAGAAACTTTTATTTCAGCGTGACAAAACGCTTTGCAAGCAAAAGGACTCGACGTGAATCCCTGAACTTTATCCACCCGATCCGGCCCAAAACCCAGCCTTCCCTTTCTACCGAGGGTCGACCATCCGGCCGCTGCTTCGGCGTTTGACGGTTCGAGTCCGCTCCGCAGAGGAGGCCGGTTCAACCGCTGGGACGTTTCTACGGAAGCCTGACTAGGACTGACAGCCAGCTGGTTCCGATGCGGCGGCCGACGGTCCGGCGGCGCCTCCCGGCCGCTCTTTGTCTTTGGGGACGGGCAGCTGGAGGAAGAACTCCAGGGCCTGAGACACCTTCTCTGGACAAATGTTGTAAATGGGATGAGTTGGAGCCTGCAGGAGGGAACAGATGAGAAGCGTCTAATTTAAGGGCGGCGCTCCGGTTCTGATGTTCCCCACAGACGGGGACTTCAAAGTGAGAGACGCAGACACTCGTCCGATCGGTCAAACGGCATTCAGGAAGCACTGAGATGAGAGAGAAGCATTTCCACCAGGGAAGTTTCTCCTCCAGGGTCCCGTGGATTCGTTCTGATCCGACTCACCAATCGGTTCTCCTCCCTGCCGAGGATCATCTCGCGGTGGAGCTCCACGTTTCCAAAGTGCTGCGCGATGGAGAGGCCGCTCAGGCAGTAGCACGTGTGGTAGAAATCTCTGGACCTGGACTCGGACAGGAAGCGGGACAGCCATGTGGCGTGAGCAGAAACCAGGCGAGTCCCGGTGTGTGTGTGTGTGTGTGTGTGTGTGCGCGCGTGTGTCCAGATGGCGCGGGACTGACTTGCCGGGCTTGTCCACCAGCCCCCCCGTTGGGTTCTGACAGCACAGGAGGATGTACTCCTGCAGGGCCTGCTGCTCGAACATCCAGCGCTGCCGACTCAGCGCCGACTCTCCTGCGGGCGGTCCGGTAGGACATTGTTTTATTGTTATTCTCCACCTTCGATGACGAAACGAGATCCGGCTGAAGATTCGGTACCTTCCTTGAATACGGCTCTGTGGAGCAGCGGCAGGAGTCCCGCCTGCCAGAAGGAGTAGCAGCCGTCCACCAGTTTGTTGCAGCGGCCCTGGAAGCCTCCTTCGAAGCGCATCTGCCTGCTGACCACCCACCGCTGGGGGGGGGGGGGGGGGGGGGGCAAACACCGTTCTCATGAAGCGCGTCTCCCCCCCCCCCCCCCCCCACCTCCTCACATTATTTACAAGACAAACACACGTCTGTAGACTTTGGGACTTCCGGGGGGGGGGGGCTTATTAGTCGAGGGCGTGTTCCGTTTGGACCTGGGGCGGGGTCTTACGGCGGCGCCGCCAGGCTCTTTGCAGAAGGATGAATTGACATTCCATCTAAATGTTAGCCTCATCGTCACC